>NC_142847.1:27883787-28186818 GCF_061612785.1 Hesperophylax consimilis
AAAGATATAGTACACTCGGTGCATTCAATAACGCCTAACGGATAATACAATATACACTTGACTACAGTGAATAAATTTATATCAAGTGATAAAACCGCCCAATAAACGTGGACTTTAAAAAGAAATTAAATTATCGAAGAAAACAAACACTTTGTGGCTTGACATTATTCCAAATGAAAAAGATTTTTTGTTTTGTTTTATTTCCCTTCTCTAAAGTGCTTTCTCTTTCTTTTTTGTTTACCTCATAAGATTTCTCTGTACTATATTTATTGTCCTGAAGAAGGTCGGGAACAACCGAAACCGGTCGACATATATAATAAAATAAAGTGGTTTAAAACAAAAAATCTTTTTCATTTTGTAAGAAATTAAATGTTACATGTCAAATTTATCACACAAGTTTTGTTTTTAAATGGCCATCTTAAATGTCACTGGTTTTATTGTTACGCTACTAAATCACGGGAAACTGTTGTTAGATGTCTTCATAAATAATTTTTTTATTGAAAAGTAATGTGCTAAATGGTATAATTTACATAAATAGCATCTTATTCTTGAGTCTTCAAAGGAATTCTTGATATTATATTTTCGCTTGTTTAAATTGTACCTCCTATACAACTCGTACTATTTATTTACATTTTAAACATTATATTTTTAAAAATACGTCGGAATTAAATTAGGGAAAAATGGGGAAAAAGATCAAGAAAGGGACGCTTAGATGGTTTAGAAGTTTAGACGGTTCCATGATAACTCAACATGACAATTCAACACACTTTTAAAAAGTGATATAAAGTTTTTAGAAACGATGAAAAAAAATTAACCTTACCTAACCTAACCTAACCTACTTAACCCAGTTAATAAAGTTTTTGTTTCATCACTTTCCATGACTTAATATAACTTCTTAAAGATGTGATGAATTATCATTGTGATGATTTATCCGGTCACCGGTTTAGACATGTACATCGGATGAACTAAGAAAGAAGTGTCAGGGGAGTACATGACGCGAATGTGTATGGTAAAAGAAATCGGGGACTTCCGAAGAAAACATGGCACGATTTTTGTTAGAATAACAGAAGGATACGTATAAATGTAAATGAAGCAAGGAGTGTGTGCCAAGACCGAGTTGTTTGGCGGTCCAACCTCTATGTCTACTCCTGCGGGATAGGTGTGTTGATTAATTTGTTAGTAAAATATATAATATTCAAAAAAAGATTTTTTTGAATAGGTAAGTTGTCAATACATTTAAGAATATTTTAAACGCTTAACCTTTTCAAAATTCAAATTATTTCCAACGTATTAGTAATAAGAAGTAAGCGCGGTAGAGTCGGCCCGAAACTCTGGTAGCGATCAGACAAATATCTATAGCCAATATGAAAGCCCAACAGGAGACTAAAGAGGCCAGAGAATTGAAAAGAGCTGCTCAAAAGGAGTCAGAGGACATTACGGTAACAATGGATGACCTCATGTACGGTCCAGGAATCGTAGGAGTTAATTTAAATAAATATTTGGTTTTAAGACGCTGACGTCGTACTGTTTTTCCTTTTGTGTTTTATTCGAAACTACTTTTTTCAAACTGGTATACAAGATTTATCAAGATTTACATAACCGATTTTGTTCAAATTTACAAAACATATACTTTATAATATTATCTAAGATATGACATAAGATTTTTTTGATTAGCTGCCACGTTCATAAGTTATAAAAATTTTAACCTCAAACGAAAAAAAAAAGTTTTTAATTTTTCAAACGTTGCCTGACAGAGATAATAAGTACACCATAAGGAAAGATTTTTAAAATAGGGTTCTACTTGATGACTTATATCTCCGTTATTTTTATTTCGTATTTTTTCAGATGAATCATAAAACAACTATGTATATGTGTAAAATAAAAAAGTATTTTTTGTTTAAAAGCTACGTCAAAATATATTTTTATTTTTATACCGATTTTTATTCCTGTATCTTATTGTTTGAAGTATATTAAACATTTTTCTGTTGCAAACCTGTTAGTACTGATATTGGATATTTCCACAGTCTACATAATTAAATTTAATTCTTAGTTTTATAATGAATTAGAAAAGAAATATAAATACTTTAATGAAACTAATTAGTACTCGACACTCCTTCGTCCTTCAAGCTTTCCACAGCGTACAGTTATATAAGTATTTAAAATTGTGTAATATGATTAAAATTAACATAATAATGTGAAGTACACACGGCTACCTAACCAACAGCTCGTTGATAAATCATAAAACAGGGTGTCAATGCAAAGCAGCACAGAATTATAATGAATAATATGTTTGACGCGTGCGGCGGGGTTGATAATTATAGTCATTACTATCAAAGAGCGCTCTAATTGCAATATAGGTCAATAGGGGTCGTTTACACGTAGCAGTACATGCATTGCACCACATTCTAATTATTGCGTCCGAGAGCTAGTTGCGCCAGAAGTATTATTTATACTTATTGATTTTTTAAGGCGATGCACTACGTCGTTTAATATTTTAAATTGAGCCGCTATCAATATCAACCCTTACGTAGATGGCGATAAGGTTTAAATTCCCGCTTAACACCATCCCCCTGTTTCGATTTATGCAAAAAAAAAACATGGCCAAAAAGTGCATTTTATTTTATTTTGTGGATGTTTAGGCATAAATATTTAAATTTTTTCGATCATTTTATAAATAACTTAATTTGCCACATTATACAATAAAATCATAACCGGAAATGGGTTTGTAAGTAGGAGATTTTGAACTTTAAAGCAGTTTTCATAGGCCTTTATACTATTTTTTTCTGGGCTTATAAAAAGACTTTAAAAAATACTCGATTATTTCAAAGGCCAAGATGTGTTCTACTCGCAGTATTTAATCAAAGCATCTGAAACATTTCTAGGCGACCAAATTTTCAAACCAAAAACACATGATTTTGAATTACTACGTATGGAATCGCCTTAAAGGTAAAATTTGAATTTAGAATGTTTTTTTTTTTTAATTTTGTTACTGCCGTTCAATTCTGACACCAAATACATTACTTATTTTACATACGTAAAGAATGAACTATTGTTCTGTTTTAATTTACTTTTATTTTTATGTCAATTCCGAGCGAGATTCCCAAATGCATTTTTAGTCCATAGACTAAATTGTATAAAAATAATTTAAGCATGTTTCAATATTCCGAGCGAACCAAAAATAATTAAACGTTTGATTCTTCAGAAACTACTTATTATTTTTAATTTAATGTGAAGGTTATGTCCATCAAGGTAATATATCTGTAGCGTCGAGAAAAATCTAAATTAAATAATTAATAATAAACCGCTCGACCCACTTACTTAGTATCTACTCCCGAATTATGTACCTGCAATCCAAACCGCAACGTAAACAACCTACGTACTACAAGACCTACTTGCCTACTCGCGACAATACTATCGCGCACTCAGTCTGAGATACTACGAGAACTCGCCAGAAGGAACGAGTCTGCCGCCTATGCATAATTGCCGCGCTATCGAAGGTTCCTGAAACATACAGTCTGTGCGAGTGCCTAGAATTTAGTTGCCATCCATCTACCTACTGCTACCGTCGGCCGTGTAGTATAAATATGCCCGACGCAGCGAGTCAGTCAGTCTGTTATCTACCAGCCGTCAGTCTACGAGGCTCAACGAGTGATCAACCGCGCTCTTCTTACTAGCGCGAAGGACGTATACCCGGCTTCGCCCGTACCACCATGGACTCTATCGGGACATCATCTTAGCGCCTTGTCCAGATCGCCGTTCCTGGCAAGCGCTGCTTGGACTACAAGCGCCCTGGTTCCAGTGTCTCTGACCAGCGCTTCTTCCACGCTACCATGACCACCACGAGGACACGCTGCATCCTCACTGGTCACGCCGTTCCCGTTCAACCGCCTACAAGGTCCGCCGCACCTTCGGCCGTCTCGTCAGCACTGGAGTGCCTGAAGACCTACGTTCTTCGCCAGTGCCTGACCTCCATCGAGTCCCGGTCACTAGCGCCCGGAGTCGACTCACTGACCCGCGCTTGACCTGCCATCACAGCCAGCATCCGGTGTATTCTTCTGTCCAGCGTCAACTCTCGTTACGGCAACTGACTCACCAATAAACACATGTGCCTTCACAACTTTCATTCATTTCGTGCCTCTCTCCTGATCCCCAAATATCATTGAAGAAGAAGACAATACTAATAAATCCAAACGAAACATAAAACAGAACAAGACACAGAAAAAAAAGTTTAATAAATTGGTCCCAATGGCCTGTCCCGGTAAGACAAGAGATGCTGGGTTCGATTCCTAGTTTTGACGTTATCTTTTTATTTTTCTGTGTCTTCTTCTGTTTCATGTTTCGTTTAGATTTATTAGTATTAACTTCTCCTCTAATGATGAATTATTTTTCGATCACCCATACACTTTCATACTGAAAAACTTCGTTTTAAACATTTATAATAAACATCTTGAGATTTGATTCACAAAACTTAATCCCTCGGGTCTGAATAAAAAGTAGAAATTCTATTTCAAATAGATTCTCTGATTTTGAACGTATCCTAAAATTAATACGATTAAAATGTTTATGAAAGCCTTCCGAAAGAATCCCTTATATTTAAATATTACAGACGGATATGCATAATATGCAATTCAAAAATTTAAATTTTTAACGCAAAACGTTAGACAGATGTATCTCAATATATAAAAATCTTGTGTCCCTGTGTTCGTCGACAATAATCTCCGAAACCGCCCAACCAATTTCAATGAAATTTGTATGGTTGGTTCCAGCTTGTAATATATGATTTTATATTTCAAAGACTTTTTTTCAATTTTCTCATCCAAAAATACATACAACCCAAAATTTTAACTTCCCTACATAGATGACGGTAATATTATGAAATGCATTCAAAATGGTTGAGTTAAATTCTATAACTGGTTTCGAATATTATGTAATATATTAAAATTCAGCCTCCCTTTGTTTGTGCTTGCAAAACTCGAAAATTAGTTGACAGATACCGCTGAAAATTTCAAAGTTGTTGTTATTGAGCCAGGAGTGTTTAGAAATGTTAAAATGCTAGAAGAAATCGTGGACGCCCGAGGAATACTTAACGCAATATCTCTGCACTGCAATGAGATATAGAGTCGAATTAAAGTCTATGTAATGTAGTTTTTTAACATTAGCATTGTGGTATACAGTAGTGAATGATGGAAGAAGTCGCAGGCGCCCGAGAAAGACATTAGCAATAGCGAGGGATCCACTAGTTTATTATAAAGGTGATTGTCACTTCACAATTTTTGCTTTTTATTATTTGGAAAATTTTGGTTCTATAGAATATCTATGGTAAACTTTTAAATGCAAAGAGAAAGCTTAGTGTTCTCTCTTTCTAAATCTGTGTATATTGTATGTCTCTCCATAATAGTAAAGGAGATAGAAGAAGTTTTATGTGGGACGTACAGTTTGCCGCTAGATATAGCACTACATGAACCGAAAATAATGTTTAGAAAATTGTATTAGTCCTAATCGATGGATCGAAACCACGTAACATAAAAGATTTTACAAGGCAACACACTTTATAATACGTAAATAAAATAGATTTGATACTAGATCCTTTTGAAATACTATACTGAGTAGATTGTACTATTTTTGCCAAGAGAACCGGCGGAGTAAATCTCTCCCGATCAAGTTGCGCGTGGGACAGTCCTTGAGGCGTCTACCAATATCGTTAACATCTAATATATTTACAGTGGTAGGGTAAAATAGTTACATTACATCACTAAGGCGAAGCTTAGTGCTAAATCACTATTTTGATTAATCTTTATAACGAATTGGTGTACATTATGAAAACCAAAAGATATGCTTTAGATAAATTGAAGGTTTTACTATCGTTTCGCTTTAGTAGAATACAAATAAAAAATATAAATGTAAACTAAAAAAAACTTTATTTCAATAGAAATGTATAAACGCCTAAAGAAAACAACTTAAAAAATACAGTATTATAGCTAAAATTATCTGTGACAGTTTCACTTGATTACCTTTTTTGCTTTGTTATAAAATTATTTACAAAATAAATAAAAAACAGTTTTTTGCTTGAAATCGAACGTTTCTAGACTCCGTTTGTCAAGCGATTTTATTGCATATTTGCTACAATATAAGGTATACCAGGAATTTAAACATTTTTGGCTTGTAGCTTCCTCTTAAAAACAAATTATCTCTTTTTAAGATTTTTTAATGTTTACTCGTTTTATTAATCAATCATATATAAAAGAACGCTACATTTTATTTGAATATCTACATTTAACAATTAAAATCCTACACTGCTTTCAAATGCATTCATTTGGCGTTATTATTATTTAACAAATTAAAATCATTATTTTTTCCACAAGCATTCTGTCCGGAAAATCATGCTAAGTTAGGATGAAATTTTCATATCAACATTGAGTAAGAAAAAACATTAGAGTAGATCTGTTTATACTTCGTTATATTTTAGTGAAAATGTTTCGGTTTTGGCTTCGCCCATTTTTGGCCGCGATTTCGGTTTCAGCCATAAATTAGCCGAAACCTGCATTCGTGATGTGTCGAATCGGCTTTAATAGTAGTAAGGCCCCGTAGTAAGCGTTCAAAGGGGGGTTGAAAGGGAGATATGTAAATACGAATGTTAGAAGGAGCGCACTAATATTAAAAAAGGATAATAATTCAGTGAAAATGGTTAAAATATTTAATAAAACACGACTCGTATGAAATAGAGCAAAAATCTCTCATAAATGCTTTAGTTGCATTTAAAGATACATTGTGAATTTTTTCATGCCTATAACATATTAAATAACGGAACAAAACGTGTTTTTAGTAATTTTCAGAGCTTTTTTCTTTCGAGGGAATTTCATATAATTATCGTTTCGGCATAAAAAATGAATAGCTATTTTGTAAAAAAATATTTTTTCTTATTTTTGGAATTTAAAAACTTAAAGAGAAACTGTAAATCGGTAGAAATTGGGAAAAAGGGGGCCTAATCGACGCATGTGTATGTTTTTAGAATAACATAAATATTATTTTAAAATGTTTTTTTTCATCAATGTTTTTCGTTTGAAAAGCCACCCTTAATAGTAAAAGTGTTAAAATTTACACAATTGATAAACAACTATTTAAATTTCGTTAAATATTGGTAATTGGTAAATAAACACATCGATCCTAATTGTTTATTGTATTGCAATTGTCTAACATAAATACTATTGAAGACTAGACTGGTTTTTAACAGTAGTTAGCAGTTTAACTTAATTTTTGTATCTCATTTAAAGTTTAATTACTTAAAGTTCAGCACTGTTATAGAACTGTCACAAAAACGAACCAAAAGGTTAAAAGTGAATCAAATTGATATTTTTTTTATTTATATTAATGTGCATTTTGATAAACACAAAATTTAAACAACTCCAACAAATTTAATAATGAAAACGCGTGATTTGTGGGTAAATAGTGTTTATTGACAGATTTAAATAAGTTTCGGCCGTAACTAGAACAGAAACCGAAATTCGGTTTTGGCTAAAAAAATATATTTATCATAATTAATTTTTGTAAGGTACCCATTAGTTAAATCATGGCATCCCCATTTTTTAAGTATGTATCTTCTTATCTGGTCGCCTAACATAGCTTAAGTCATTTTAATAACTTAAAATAAATAAATAAAATTTTAAATTCGGATGGTGGTTTCTCACCTGGAAAACACTACTAATGCTTTGTAAAAGCACAAGTTTCTGGCCTTCTGTGCCATATATTATCTACCGATGGCTTAAAGTCAAGCATTTCTTAAACAAGAACCTATTAATGAGGACCCAAAGTATACCTATGTGTCAAAATATGGGATCTCCAATTCACATCATTCCCAAGTATTGCATTCGAAACTGCTTATGAATTTTACAGCGATTCAGATAAAATTAAAAGTGGACTATTAAACGAACTAATTAACGGAATGGGGTTTGATGAAGTAAAATTAGGACATAAAACAATGTATGCGAAGGAAAGGGATAACTAATCACTTACCACTGTCAACAACTTTACGAAATAGCATATAATTTAATTATTTTATTAATTACTTTCTTCCATTGTTGTCCAATTCCTACTTTGTCCAAAAAACAATAGCTCTCGAACTTGCACAATTTTCCATAATTTAAATAGTTTCCAGCTAGTAGTGATTGTTAGAGAACGGTAGCAACTGGATAAATGACATTCCGGTAGGAACCAACCATATTCTTATATCAATACCAAACACTAAGGAGTGGTTGTTTCGCAGAATTTGAACAATTCATCAAATTTCAAAGTTTATTTTCAAGTTCTGTGAAATATTCTTTTAAGTTCTGTTATTATTTCAGTTTTGTCATGCAGCTGGCCCATAATTATAAAATAATAGAACTTGAATGGGACTTTTACAGAACCAGAAAATAAACTTTGAAATTTGAAGAATTCATCAAATATCAAAGTAAATTTTCAAGTTCTGTTTATTACAGTTATGTTATTATATCATTATTGGCCAGTTGTTTCACAAAACTGAAATATAAAGTGAACATGAATAGAACCGTCACAAAAATTGAAAATCAACTTTGAAATTTGATAAGTTCTTCAAATTCAGTAAAAAAATCCGTCCATTTACGCAAGCATTTCATAGCACAAAAATCATTTTTTTAAAGGGATACAGCTTATAATTATGGAGATACAAAATTATCTTTTCGTGATTTGTAAAATGCACTAGCTATGGTTGTTGCTTTGACTTGGCATACATAAAACGGTAAAATCTAATAATATTCATAATGTAAATTTGCCCAGCGCTAGATTCTGCCCTGTATCGCACCATGGGCGGCCGGTGGCCACAGCCACCAGGCAGCGGTGGGCGGCTCTGGGCGGCTCTGGGCGGCAAGGGGGGCCGCCCAGCGGGTCAACGCCTGCTACTTCCTCTGACACAATTTTCTTGGCGCGCGATGCAATTATCAATATGGAAAACGGCGCGGCCATTTCAAATCTAGACGGCTGTAATGGATGCATATCCTTTTCCTGTGCGCTAGATTTGTGCGCAACGCGAATTGTATAAATGAAGAGGATGCAGAATTATTTTTCTGTGTAATTTTGTGTTTGATGTTTCGTTTAGATGTATTAGTATTATCTTCTTCTTCAATGATACATTGATGGGTAAAATCTTCCAAAGAAGTTAAAAAGTTAATCCAGATAATTAATAAATTGGCATTTCTAATTTTTTCACTGTACGAGAATAGAATGATGAACTTATGTGTAATGTAAGGACATAGAACTATATAATTTGAAGTTCTATTGCTTATTGTTGATTATGTGTTCCACTATTATAACGCGATAAGCGGTGCGCGTAGACCGAATTCAGTAGCTTTAGTTAAAGCGTTGGGAGAGTTGGAGATCAATTGGAGGTAAAAAAAGTGGAACCTATTTTGTCGCTTTGTGTCTCCTTTAAATATAATCTATTAATGTGTAAGGGTTAGCATAGCGTGAAAAAGAGTATTTAAATATTTTAAAACCGAGATTACTTTTACCCGATCACTGTTACATTATTACTTTATCCCGAACACGATGATCCGATCACTTTAAACCGATCGTTTTTACTCTATTACTTTAACCCGATCACTTTAATGGAATCACTTTGATCCGATCACTTTATCCGATTACATTGATCAGATCAATTTGATCCGATCACTTTGTCCGATCACTTTGATACGATCACTTTGATCCGATCACTTTGATACGATCACCACGTAGATAACGATAAATGTGAGAATCTGATTGATCAGGATAAAAGGGAGAATTTGGAACAACTTTCCAATCGAGTCCTTGTATAGCTGCTTCGGTAACTTTCTCCCCGCTGAAAAATTGTTATATTGTATTTAAAAGGTTCGATTTTTTGTCTCACAATTTTCATTTCGAACGATTTTTTTTCTCACAATTTTCATTTCGAACATTGCGAACAATAAATAACAAAATTACAATGGCTGAGTGGTTAGAGGTGTTGTCCCGTTAAGACAGAGACCTTGGATGCAAATCCCTATTCAAACCGTTACATTTTTATTTTTCTTCTTGTTCTATAAACACAGTTGTACTATTTAATCAATGAAAATATGAAAGAGACAAATGGACTAGTATTTCAACCAAGTGGCAGTAACTCAATTGGTAGACACGCCAGGTCTGGTAAGACTAGAGGATCTGGGTTGAAGTACCAGTTACGATCTTCACCTTTTTAATTTTATGTGACTCTGTCTGTTTCATATTTTCACTAAGAAATGTTGGCATTATCTTCTTCAATGCTGAACACTAAATCATCGACTCTAACTTCGTAAATGATTCGCGCATCTGCCAAATATTCAGTAGTTGACCACGGTAGATGATCATTATGTGGTAAGTATTTTCAGAATGACATTGCATAATTAATACAGAAACGTAGATTTGACATGTAAAGGCGGATGACATCAAAAGACTGCTGGCTGTGACGTTTACACGTGGCAGCGTAATGTCATTTTGTGAGATATGACGTGCAACAATGTCAAAATGCCGTCTGAGAATTCTGAACATTACTGCCACATTTCGTGTAAATATTTTACTCCATATACAATATTAAGCTATTATTATAGAAAAGGCAAACATACTTTTATTTTATATTTTAGTAGCTGACGTGTACCTGGCGATGCTCGGCGACTTATATATGGTTTGGTGTAAGTTTTGAGGTGTGAGACCTTTTAAAGATATACAATTCCGCAACGTAGTATATTATTTTGATGAATCTCACAAGGTTTAGCCAGCGCTAGCAATGGAAGCGCCCGAAAATATTTTTTTTACGACTTGATTACAAAACATCAAATTTTCTCTACTTTTTATAAATATAACATGCATGTATTATAAACCTTCTGGAAGAAATTCTCTAAATGATAGTGAAAACCTTACCAAAATCCGTTGCTTAGTTGAGAAGAACTAAGCGCATAAACAGACAGACGCCGATAGCGACTTTGTTTCATACTACAGGGTTTTCCAATAAGAGGTGTTATTTTGAATAGCCCGCTATTTCGGTAGATGTTACTTCTGAAGCTGTCATTTTTTAACATTTGACAAGTAGAAACTACGCCATTAATAAAAATGGAACGATACACGCTTCAACAACGCATTGAAATTATTAAAATTCACTTGAGTGAATCAAATGCAAATCATCTTGAGTGATGAGGCCCATTTCCACTTCAGTGGCTTCGTCAACAAGCAAAATTGTCGCATCTGGGGCTCGGAAAACCCAAGAGTTATTGTTGAAAAGCCTCTATATTCTCAATTTGTGACTGTTTAGTGCGGTTTATGGTCCGGCGGAGTCATTGGACCTTACTTTTTTGAAAATGAGGCTGGAGAAACAGTTACGGTGAATGGATTGCGCTATCGAGAGATGATTAATGATTTTTTTATGACCGGAATTGGATGGTATTGATCTGGACAACGTTTACTTTCAACAAGACGGCGCTACGTGCCACACAAGCAATGAAACCATTGATCTTTTACGATTGAATATCAAAATAACACCTCTTATTGGAAAACCCTGTATTTAGAGATGACCTGTCGGTGACTGAGTTGCCATTGCGTTTGGGTCCCACCCAGGCGTAGTGTATTCAATTCCTCGGCTAACTAAGCCCTCCATCACAACACAAGCAACATTTTCCGCTTACTCTGGTGCTAGTAGGAGATTTTCAAATATTGTCAGATTATTCGTAAACCGGGAAGGTTTTTATTTTGAATATGATAATTCATTACTTAGAGCCGGGATTTCAATTGATTTTTAAGCTCGGCTTTTAAGATAGGATGGGAATCTGACATCGTAACTTCCAACTTGAAATATTCCTGAGAAACCGCACGGAGTAAAATATTGCTATTCACATCTTCGGATCTACCGGATCTGCCCTGATGATGGACACTGCAACGCTGTCCGAAACGTCGGCTAAAGAAGGAGTTAGCGCAACACGGCATAACACCCCAAAAACAAACAACATAAAATATTGCTAATTCGTTAAAAAATCTGGTCAAATTATTCTGTACTATACTGTTCAAAACGGGAACCCCGTGCTTTAGCGAATGAGTTGACTGGCTTCCTAACAAATTGTCTGTAAACCACGAATGTGTTATGGGGATGTCGGAGCCGTGTTCATAAGAATACAAAAAATTTTGCATTTCGCCATTATATTTATCAGGATAAACACAGCTGCGTGAACACGTGTTCCGATATATTCTAAATGTACTGATAGTACGTTAGGAAATGGCCTGCCATCACGTTTTTAACAGGATTTAAAAATCAGCAATAGTCATTTTTCTCCGTGCGGCCATTATTTTTGAAGTGTGAGTGATAATGCCCCAGTGATTTATTTTCGTTTAATTTCATTTACTTCTTGTAAATCTTATCTTTTTAAACTTTCAGAAAGGATATACACCGGTTTAGTGTTGATATCATTGCCTTAAATCCTTTATTAGGTCATGAGTCATCACCATGGAAACGATGTTGATTATGCTCAACAGAAAACTATTGAAAAGAGGTACATTTGTCGGTATTATTAATGTTTCACGGTATGGGGAAAAATGGAAAAGTTCACATTCTCGATATTTGCCCTGGTTGCGTATAGTTGGTCGCGACGTCACTGTAGCTATTTCTTTTGTTAGATTTTGATAAACCTGTTTACATTAGAAATAAAAAAGCACCCGATGTCTTTTTCTAGATGTTGTCAGTCTCAAAAAAGCATCACCTGTATTCAACAGTTATTCCACTATTCACCGTATTCCACGCTAATACTGCAAATTTTGGGAGGGGAAATCCAAATAAAGTATTTTAAAGAAAGAATTCTTAATTACCAGAAAAAAATATAATAAAAGTCATTTAGATAAGAAAAGGGCAACCCCCATATTTATTTTCAATAATCATTACAAAGGTGTGCAGGATGGTTTTTTCTCAAATTTCCAACAATTCATCAAAATTCAAAGTTGATTTTTAAGTTCTGTAAAGGTTTTACTCAAGTTCTGTTATTATTTCATTATTGTGAAGCAACTGGCCAATAATAATAGAACTCGAATAAAACCTTCACAGAACTTGGAAATCAACTTTAAAATTTGATGAATTGTTCAAATTCCATGAAAAAAACCTACTCGTTTATACAAAGTCTTTGTAACTGTTTGTTTGTTTACTGGGAGATAATGAGAAAAATGTCTAATTTTCATGAATTCACTCCACAAAGTTTCGCGTTATGAGCGTGGATCACGTCGTATTATGTTGATAGAAAAACGTTTTGAGTTTTTGCGCTCCCAGTGTGAACATATATTGTGGTCTGCATATCATTCTGATATATTTATGTGCGAGTTGAATCCAGCATCCCAGCTCCAGTATTAGAGTTATGAAGTTTTCTGTTAAGTATATTTATGTTAAATCTAAACCCACACCACATTAATTTTCTCCAGGTATTCCTCGCAAATGTAACTTTCAATAATCAATACATATTCAAAATTTTCACGTGAAAATAATCTTCTGGAATCTATCAAGGAAAGTACGTAAGTTATTATTCCAAATTGGAACGATTGACACAATTATGTTAGAAAAAGTCGATCATTCTTTTAACAATGCTTTCCGTCAGGTGGAAACCGAATTATTTCAGACACCGCGTGTAAAATATAAAACAAAACTAAAAGAAACATAACAAACTAACTAACCATCACGCCGTTTCCCCGCAGTGGTAAGCAGAGAGGACGGACCGCCGTACAACTCGGTCTTGGGACACACTTCTTGCCTCATTAACATTCATACATTTTCATCTATTATTCTTACTCTTGACATGGCCCAACTCGAGGATCTGATTCGCTTGATCGTGCCACATCTTCCTCGGACGTCCCCGACTTCTGCTGCCATTCGCATTGGTATAATATATTCTCCTTACACTCTTTTCTTTTTTCATTCACTCTACATGCCCAAATCATCTTAGCGTCCCTTTCTTGATCTGACTCTTTACGTTTACATCAGCCTTGCACTCTTTGCGGATCTCCACATTTCTCACACGTTCATACATGGTTTTACGACACATACGCCACAGGGATCTCATTTCTACAGCATTCAGTCTACTTTCATCCTTTCTCTTCCAGTTCCATGCCTCACTTCAATACATCAGGATAGGTACCAGCACTCCGTTGTGGACTGCTAACTTCGCTTCTTTGAACAGTTTTTTGTAAGCGCCAACTGCGTTCAGTCCTCCATTGATGGAGTTACCTGCATTTTGTTCTTGTTCTTGTTCTTGCATCTTGTTCTTGTTGTACTAATTTATTAAATATTATCAAGTGTCCTATTCTGAATCTTACTCATTACGCTTAAAAAAACAATATTTTTGGATACTTACAGGTTATTAATTACCTACTAGCACAGACACTTTAAAAATCACAGGATCATCTAAATTCTCGACAAATGAGTTACAATTTTGAAAATGGAATATAAAATATTTTTTTATTCTAACGTTGTAGGTACCTTCTTTATCACTTGTCTGAATTCACACAATCAATTCCAATTTTGAAAATGACTCATACATTCAAAGCTAATTTAAATTTATTGAACCAGATTTCACATTTCACGTAGGAATAACTAACGCACACCATAGACAAGCGAAATTAATATGTATGATAAGATATAAAGAAAAGAGGTAGAAAGAACAGCGGTTATAAAAGGGATTGACACACGGAGAAAAATGATCCTGTTAAAAAGTCACAGCATTAGAACTTCCTGATAAAATGTTATTCATTCAGAATATATCGAAAACACGTGTGGTTTTCCTAACAGATATCATGACGGAAATATACAATGAACATTTGCTTTTGACTGATACTTTGTTCGGAACTCTTTCAATCGATTCATTATGGGCCCGCAGTCCCATTTTTAACAGGAAAACCAACATTTTTGCCAATAATTTATTTAATAAATGAACACTACATCAAATCAGTAAGTTTTTTTCCGTGCAGGTTGTTTCATAAATAAGATTCAACTTGCATTACCGGAATATCTACGTAAAAAATGATGTAACTAATCAAGACATTATTTTCGTATTTAATAAATAATTTTCATAAATATATAATAATATTTTAAGAAATAATTTATATATAATATTTTAAGAAATAATTTTCTTCGTTCATGTACGTATGTGATTTGATAGGTAACTACTATATATATATACCTATAGTTAATAGATCCTTTTATATCAATGCTCCTTTCACTCCTTTACAACTAGTGTCGCTCGAGTTATATTAATTCACTAAGCGACGCATTTGTAAAGAATTCTTATTGCATCAGCGTGTAGTCTGTTTTATCCTTGTTATGAGTTCCGGTGTCTCTCGTTGTCGTTGCCTCGCTTGCCTAGTTGCATCACCATTCAGCGTATACATTACATTATCGTATGTAAAAAATTATCGGTGCAAGTGGCGAAAGAGGATCTATTTTTTTCCATCGGTTATCAAACTCACTAGCATAAAGACAGCCTGGTCTAAGTTTGTTCAACGGTAACCTTCAAAGAACTTAAAAATCAACTTCTAAATTTGATCAATTAATCAAATTCTGTGGAGCACCCCGTCCTAAATCTTCATGCATCCAGCGAATAACAACAGTTATGACTATCATAATAGTTATGACTATCATAAAGTATATTTATTAATTTAAATGCCCTGATGGGCTTTTACACTATACACATTTTACATAATTTACTGCATAATACAGTGACAACAGAAGGTTTTTATTTTTACAACATCAAGACAAAAATAACAACTTTTTTTAAGTTCACAACATATCTACAAGAAAACAACAAATATACGCATCGCTCTTTAAATATGCTACATAAAAATGTCATTCAGGTATCTCTTGAACACAGGCATACTTAAATATGTCAATATTTATGGTGAATTTGTTTCCAAGAGTGTGAAAGCGAGAAATATGTGCATGTATGTGATAGTTGGTACTAATGTTATTGTTGCAGAAAAATATATTTTGCCTAGTTGCTCGAGTAGGTACTCTGAAATCTATGAATTGCAGGAGTTCACAAGTCTAGTTTGGAGTTAATAATCTTAAATAAAAAAGTTAGGTCATTTATTTTTCTTCTGTTTTCTAGGGAATGTATTTTAAGTGTATTTAGTAAGAATGCATAGTTTATGTGTTGAATAGGTTTGTGTAATTTAAAGTTAATAAAAGTAAAAATTAGTGCTGCACACGTTCAATATTTTTTTTATATGAATCTGGTATTATGGGGACCACACTATTGAATTTCATTTTAACAAGCTGCGTACCTACTAGCGACAGATACATGATTTTTATAACCTCCAACGAGTCGAAGTCTTTGATGGTTCTGATTATAAATGCCTAATTGATTATAAATCTGATTATATATTTACATATGAGTCATGTTTTCAGCATTTATCTGAAACTATTTGGGAAAGTGCAATTTTTGATTTTACTTGGTAACATGTTGAATATTTTGGGCACGTTAAGTTCTAGAGTTCGCTGTTCGTATTTATTGCTATATTTTCGAACATGCCTTTAAGATTATGAACTATTCTCTTCCGAGACAAAATTACTAAGATATTGTATGAACATACGTAAAATGTAGGTACTTTAAGAGGAAGCTACAAGCCAAAAATGTGTATATTCTTGGTATACTTTATATCGTAGAATCTACGACGTAGGTAATAGGCATTAAAATCGCTTGACAAACGGAGTCTAGAAACGTTCAATTTCAAGCAAAAAACTGGTTTTTATTTATTTTGTAAATAATTTTAAAAGAAAGCAAAAAAGTTAATCAAGTTAAACTGTTACAGATAATCTTAGCTATAATACTATATTTTTTAAAAGTTGTTTCCTTTATGCGTTCATACATTTCTATTGAAAAAAAAAATTTAGTAGTTTGCATTTTTATTTTTTTATTGAGTAATTTAATTTTGTATTTGTATTCTACTCAAGCAAAGCGATAGGAAAACTTTCAATTTATCTAAAACTTACAATTTATCTAAAACGGATCGATTATTCGAAGAATTTCAAGTGCCTTCATTTAAAGATCTTTATACTAAAAATGCATTAATTCAAATCATAAAAGAAAAAGACAAGTATCAATTTCTAACTGAAAACCGTACTCGACTTAAATATATTTTTCCATGCCCAATATTAAACACTTCCTTTGCACAAAATTATTACACTTACCGAGCAAGAATTTTTTTCAATCGACTACCTGAAGAAATTAGAAACATTAATGATAACATCCAAATAATAAACACCGTGAAAAAATATTTTAAAGACAAACTTACAAAAATAAAAATGTTTCCAATTGAATTAATCTTAAGAATAACTCACTTCAAATAAGTTAAAATCATTTTATTTTTAATTACTTACTTATTATAATAAAACAATGTACACTCCTCTTCCAGCCACAAGCTAATGCTTCTATGGAAGAGGAGTCTTGAAATATTGTAACAAATAAACAAAAATTTACTTATATAATAAATAAATAAAAAAATAAAAAATATATATTTTTTGGTATTCATAATGTACACCAATTCGTTATAAATATTAATCAAAAAATTTTTAAATCAACTCCACACAGGAAGCCCTGAAGAAAATAATTTCCCTCAGGGCCTATGTCATCTTTGGGGATGCTGTGTGGAGGGTCTTTTTGTGGAGAGGAAGGAGTGAACATGGGTCTTGAAGAGTCCCATGTTGTAGGAGGGAGGAAACACAGAGTCCGGCAGTTCGTTGCACAGCCGAGCTGTTGAACTTAAGAACGAATCGTAGAAGCGACCCGTTCTCATGTGACAAATTTCAACCGTGTACAAATGTTGGGCGCGCGTTTTGCGTGTATCCCGAAAAATAGTGATTTGGCATTAAGTTTCGCCTTAACTGTTAATAATATACCCACCTCATCACTTATAATAAAACGCACTGTGTATGTCTAAATAAATAAATGTTAATCTCTTCTGTGGTTCTTCCGGTGACTCTTGATGTCCCTGTAAAACATTCCTCACATTTCGTGAAAATTTCTAGTTGCCAATAAAACGTATGTTACTCTTAAGGTTGGCCAGATAAACAAAGCCAGATTCACAAAAATAGAGTATTGTAAATACTAACTATCGGTGTATAAATAAAATAGGAATCATTCCAAGATTTTAATAGAATCCAGTCTATAACAGAAATAGTTTTAATTTATTTTGCTAAATAACATAGACAGGAGAGTTTGTTTCAGTGGGAACGGCTCCAGGTGGTGATTCTATTTAATAGTCACTTTCAAAGCCGGGATTACATGAGTCCTCTTGGTCATGGGTTCCAGATGGTAGAAAGACCAAAAATAAGCTTCAGTGGTCGTTGAACCATTAATATAATAGTGTATTAAAGTGGAAACACATCCAATAAAACTCCGTATGGAAACGATATCAATGTTATACTGCTGAAATGTTAATTAAATGGCCAAGTCATTTAAAAGCTCCCTAGAATTTGAATGGGCAAAATTTTCATATGAATATTATTTTTTTATTTAAGAGTTATCCAGTAATGTTGGCTTAGCTCACTGGGTGGCTTACCCGTGCTGAGGCCTTCATTTTATAATATAAAAAAAATAATATATATAATTCATTTAAGGAGAAAATAATACATTTAAAATATAATCTTCTTTGTTTGTGAGTGATGTGTGTTTTATATTGGTTTTGTGTGTTACGTGTACGTTTTATTATTTTATTTTATGAAATTTTGATAATATTGTCTTTTTTGTTCTTTAATCCATTTTGTAATTTTGTGTCTGAATTTATTTTTGTTTTCCTCAATTTTATTTTCATGTGTTAGACTGTTGAATGCTTTTATAGCACGGTATTGATAATGTCTTTGTCCAAAGATTGTATTCATTGTCGGAGTTTTTATGTTTTCTTTGTACGCTTGTCTAACTGGTCTGTTAGTGATATTTTGTGTATATTGAAATTTGTTTTTTTGGTCAAAAATGTAGTTTAGTAGTGTTTTAACGTATAATTGGCGTATATCTAGTACGTCACAGCTATTGAATATTTGGTCTGTATCAGTCATTATATATATGTGCTATTGTGTGTGATCGTTTTCTATTATAACATGCTCCTCCGGCGTTGCCCTGGTTTTAACACTGGTTGAAATCGGACATAGACAGTAAACTTTTTCTTCGAGTAAAGTGTGCAACATTTCATAAATCTTGGAATAAAACTGTTGATTTGTAAAATAATCAAATCCCGGTGTCCGCCACAGACACTCTTCATTATATAAATAGATAGATAGATTAGTTATCTTAGCATAGTAGAGCCTGTTAGTGTAAACACATTTAATTTATCCACTATATTGAACATAACATAAAAAATTGGAAATAAGTTTATTATATTTAAGCGCTAAACTTTCATTAAATTCCATTCAATGTTTTTGTAGTGTGAACACATTTAATTTATCCACTATATTGAACATAACATAACAAATTGGAAATAAGTTTATTATATTTAAGCGCTAAACTTTCATTAAATTCCATTCAATGTTTTTGTAGTGTGAACACATTTAATTTATCCACTATATTGAACATAACATAACAAATTGGAAATAAGTTTATTGTATTTAAGCGCTAAACTTTCATTAAATTCCATTCAATGTTTTTGTAGTGTGAACACATTTAATTTATCCACTATATTGAACATAACATAACAAATTGGAAATAAGTTTATTATATTTAAGCGCTAAACTATCATTAAATTCCATTCAATGTTTTTGTAGTGTGAACACATTTAATTTATCCACTATATTGAACATAACATAACAAATTGGAAATAAGTTTATTATATTTAAGCGCTTAACTTTCATTAAATTCCATTCAATGTTTTTGTTTTGGTTTTAATTACACCTCTAGAATATTTGAGGCATTCTGAAATAAACAAAACATAAACATGAAAGTTCAAAATTATGTAAACAAAAATTGTTTTATCTCGACCATTCGGATTTCATCTGTCTGTAAATTTGATTGTTATGTTCCTATTTCGGTTCAAGATGGTTGCCGTGTTGGATACTACCTTTTTGTCCCGCCAGAGTTCGCATGATCGTGGTTCCATTACGTGCTGTCAAATCAAAGTATGAAAGACATGAAGAAAGTTTAAAAAAAGATTATAGAATTGTAAGAAGCTTGGGTGACGTTTCTTTGGACAAATCATATAATTCCTTATTTGAAATTAAAACAAAAGTGTTACATAAAACATTTATATTTTACTATTATTATGTAGGTAGGTATTTAAGTACCTACTTACAAGTCTTATGAATTGAGAAAAAATTGTTTTGATTTATTAAATAAGAGAAAATTAGAAATATATTTTTTTGACGCGAGATCTACTGTTCACATAACTACTAGTATGGGATTAAGACAATGTAGAAAACAATATGCTTATATGAATAAAATAATTGTACATTAACAGAATAAAGGAGAATCGGTTAATAATGCACTCTAGCTTGTTAAATGTTTTATTAGGTTATCAGGTCAGCTAAGCCAAAACGCCTCTTTAGATCGACGAGCAGATATAAGGATACGGTGTGCTAGCGGCCTGTGGTTATAAAACTAACTTCTGGTAGCTAAACCGGGTTAAATAATTCGTCTGTTTCCTGAGGGGTTGTATTCGCCTTTATTTGACCCGGACAGAGTTCATTCAACCTCTCCCAAGTAGGTTTCATACTGGAACATTGGAAGACTTGCACGAATGTAAAATAAACTACAAACTTATTTGAAAGTTTGCATTATTTACATTTGCACCCTGGCTGTATGGAATAAACGTTTACAATTTTAAATGCAGCCATGTTAAACCGATGCTAGTTACTTGCGTTGTTAAGTTGTCGAGTTTCTCTTATTGTATTATGTTTTCTCTGTTGGTCTGCTTGACTTAGGGTCGGTATTTCAGTATATTTGGGAATGTTACAAGTCGCATATCAGGAAACTTATCCGATAGCAAATTGGCTTACTTAAATAACTCTCAAGCTGAGCTTAAAAAGCAATTGAAATACCTGCCCTTAGAGAGGTAAAATTGACGTTTGTTTTGGATAATTTCTGGTCATACTATTAGGAACTGGGTACCAAGTAAATAATATAAATATATATATACCTATCTGAAAATGTACACAGTGTCCGAAAATTAATACAAATTATATATTTTATTATAAATATTTATCTACTCTACGTAAAAAAAATATACCTGAGGCAACCGGGTTGCATATATGCAAGTGATTAATAGTTTTCAGAGACTTTGGCCCCAAGTCTTAGTTTCTCGGTAATCCAATTTACAAATAATCGTTTTCTATCTCTGGATAACTATTCTTATATGTGCAAAATTTCGAACAAATGACACGTTATGACACAACTTCCACCTTCCACCACTTTCACAAATCTATTTGATTAGAGATGTATTTTTGATAAATAAAGTTTCATTATCTCCATTTCAATTTTTCCGCAAAAAATAAAATCCATCTTTCGTATTTAAATAATTGTTTTTTTGGGTAGACTCTCAGTACTAAGTATCACCATTCAGAAAATAAACGTTGCTTGAAATGGCTCGCGTTTTGAAACCAAAACTGAATAGCCAGGTACTTCTCAATCTTAATCTCCTTCCCATCCCTACATACTATAACCTCATAACATACTCCAACTGGAGATGCCATATCTCCACTGGCTCCCAACTGTTGTTGTTGGGGCAGTTGGGGGTCTTGTGTAAGTTATTATTACATTAAAATAAAACTTTTCTATTTCTTGATTTCAATTCGGGTCTTGTGTAAGTTATTATTACATTAAAATAAAACTTTTCTATTTCTTGATTTCAATTCGGGTCTTGTGTAAGTTATTATTACATTAAAATAAAACTTTTCTATTTCTTGATTTCAATTCGGGTCTTGTGTAAGTTATTATTACATTAAAATAAAACTTTTCTATTTCTTGATTTCAATTCGGGTCTTGTGTAAGTTATTATTACATTAAAATAAAACTTTTCTATTTCTTGATTTCAATTCGGGTCTTGTGTAAGTTATTATTACATTAAAATAAAACTTTTCTATTTCTTGATTTCAATTCGGGTCTTGTGTAAGTTATTATTACATTAAAATAAAACTTTTCTATTTCTTGATTTCAATTCGGGTCTTGTGTAAGTTATTATTACATTAAAATAAAACTTTTCTATTTCTTGATTTCAATTCACGCAATAGATATATTTCAAAATGAATATTGTATTTTTATGAACATCATATTCCTATTTTATTCACAGCCACCTTGATACTGCATTATGTCATAGCAATATTGCAATAAATATTCCCAATTTCCATTGTTTAAGACGCCTGAAAGCATTTAAAAAATAATATCCCCTATTTTAACGTTCTGACCCAAATATGTCAACTGTATAATAAGTTAGAGTGAGAGAGAATAATTTGTGCTGAAGTAGACATTTTTGTAGATAATTTATACGGATTCCGAAAAGATTTTCCACTATTGCTATAAATATGTTGCGTTATTTATATCACGTATTAATTTTGCCTCTATTTGTGTCTCTATTTTTGTCTCTTGTGTCTTTATTTGTGTCTAGTATCTTTCCATTCTTTGTACTACGAGTACACGTATTTGTCACTTGAGTGAGTTTTTATATAATTTTTTGTTTTTGTTTTTAATCTTATTTAGACGGATATAAATTAATGTATTGTATATCGGAATATTTTTTTGTAATTGTATGTATCTTTTTGTTTATTAACTTTTTTTAAACTGGGTTGTTCTCACGTAAGGATCATCTGTAAAAACCTAGTATAAATCTCTATTTAAATTTCTCAATGCAAAAATCTATTTTTATTGGCAACTTTGTATCATGAAAACTTTCTTATCTCTGATTGAAATGTAAATACATCCCAAGCTCGATATACAGAAACTGTGGGAGTGGGGATTTTATTTTGTCTACGAGCAATGTAAACACTTCATTATTTTATGTTCGAGCGCCGATGACAGACAAACACAACTGTTCTACTCGCTTAATTTATATTCAATTCGCAGAAGTTTTTTCTGGGATGTTTCACACGTTTGGGGAAACACCAATCAACCCGTGGTTTCGGTGACGTCACAAAATTAGAACTTGACAGATATTATGTCAAGACCTTGTGTGTATTTCTGTTGAATATTTTGTTTGAAATATCTCACTTCTTTCAAAGCCAAAGCCAAAGCCAAATTTTATTCCGCATTCTTTAATTTTTGTTCTTTAATTTTGTTCGTTGAAAGATTGAAATTCCATTCCACACATATTATAATATTCGGTTTCGCTAAATATTAGTACCTACCTGTCTAACAAAATGCGGTTTCTCTAGATATTAGTAACTACCTATCTAACAACATGCGGTTTCGCTAGATATTATTACCTACCTATCTAACAATATGCGGTTTTGCTAGATATTATTACCTACCTATCTAACAATATACGGTTTCGTTAGATATTATTACCTACCCATATAACAATATGCGGTTTCGTTAGATATTATTACCTACCCATATAACAATATGCGGTTTCTTTAGATATTATTACCTACCCATATAACAATATGCGGTTTCGCTAGAGAGTAGTACCTACCTATCTAAAAATGTGCGGTTTCGCTAGATATTAGTACATATCTACCTAACATACCTAATATAATAAGGAAGAGAAAAATAACAAAATATTCAATAATACATTACAATTACATGCACAGATTGCACTGATATTATTGGATTATTCATTTATTCCATAGAATTCCATAGATTATTCATTTATTCTATGGAATATTCTTTTTAATTCTTTTTTAATATTTTTACCAGCATTAATAAGTAATACATAAACGCACTTGTCACAATTTCAAATACCTGTTCCACTCGAGCGATTTTTAGCATACTATGCCAAGTTTGCAAAAACGTTTCGAGCGAATGCTTGCCATAATGTGCCAAGTTTATAGAACTTAAAAATATGGGATATTCGGTGACATCTATGTGGATTCATTGACTTTAAACAGCAGTAAGCAGTATCATATGTCCCCATATTAATATTTGGCGGAATGGTATTAATAAAACAATATGTTAAATGTACACACTATTCACAATAATATATTAATCGCTCGAGTGGTTAATAAAATAATTGTTCTCTTTTTTTATTGGTTCATGGATCATAAAAACCTGACCATTTTATAAATTATGAAAAATGTTGCATAGTGGAATTCATAAAAATTCGACGGCCTCCGTGGTCGAAGGACAAAGCTCTGACTAGAGTTCAGGAGGTCGTGGGTTAAAATCCTGACATGCATAGTAAATTTTATTTGATTAATTTGTTTTAGTTCGCAGTTTCTTAATTAAAATAATAAAAAGTATATTTGCGGCACGTTCCAGAGTGGAAGATTCTCTCAGTATCGCCCTGGTGTAATACCACCATTCCGAATTGTTTACTATACCCGTGTTTTGTGACCAGATCTCAATACCCAGGTACTTTCCCACCATCCTCTTCACCATCTCCTTCTCCTCCCCACTATCTTCAGCCTCACAACATACACCAATTGGGGATCCATAGTTTCACTGACTACAGACGGTTGGGAGCAGTTGGGACTCTTGTGAGGTTTTCACATTAAAAAAAGTAAATTAAATTGGTAAAAATGACGCGACATGTTAAGAGGTGTAGTGCTAATTTTTTAGATTAATTTCATGAAACATTTCGTGAATTCATTTCATGAAACGATGAGATGAGAGTTTACTTAGTAAAATATGCAGAAATTTTCAGTGACGAGCTCCTGCCACAAGTGTAAAAAAATCATGAGTTTTACAAATTTCTCACGTGATAAGGTCAAAAATGTTCATTCCAGACGTGTTCGGATGAAAAACGCTTTTCTAAAGGTTTATCGCGTAGCATTGTGTCCGCTCGCATCTAGTCGTATTAGGTAAGTACCTAGCCTAGTGGCTAACAAAAAATGCATACGCAAAAATAACAAAAAAAGTGTGTGGAAAAATCATTAAAAAAAAAAAAGCTTTATTTGGACAATCCTCAACATCGTTTCATCGACAAGATTAAGATTGCACAGAGCATCCCCACCTCTACTTATTCTAGCTCGACATACACTTGATTTCTTTCCATATACCTCGTAAACCAACATCGAGGCAATATCTATTATTTTATTGTGAGAACTCCAACACGGAATCACAATTGTAAACTACAAAAACTAAACTATACAGAATTTGGGTAGTGATTTTAAGGATGTTGTTATCAACCACTAAATATAAACAGGTCTTAGTAGAATTTATATCTGACAACAGAACAACAAATGTAATTAAACAAGCCTCCTAGCTCTGTTTCAACTTATTTAATGTACTATGTAAATTCCAATTTTAAATTGGGAATCCCAATCTACCATTTTTCCTTGTTACATGGTGGAGTAATTTGTTTTGGTGATTTTATGCATATTCAGATGAGATGAAATTCAAAATAAATAAATATAAAGCGAATGCAGATTGCAGGTATTGGATAAATAGCAATAAAAACAGCGAATTTTTTTGTTAGGTTAGGTTATGTTATGAATTGTGATCGTGATCGTTATCACTTACTCGAAATATGTAGCGATCAGACTAATAAGCAAAAATCAGAGCTGTTGGTTAGGTTAATGTACAATGTTAAAAACCTAACCTCACATAATCCAACCTTTACCAAAAGATACAGCGTATATAGGGCTAAGATGCATAACAAGCCATAAATGTATATATTTAAAATAAATACCGGGATTTAATAGTGGAATTTCCAATTGCATGTGTTCTAATTATGTCCTCTGCGTGTGAACTGTTTCTAAGTTTGTTTGATAAACAATAAACAGTGGTAATCTCAAGTGACCTTACAGGTAAGTATGGTCTTGTATATTATCTCCTTGTACATTCTAACGCAGCATCTCGTACACTGATCAACAAACCGGTAGATGCAATAATTTGAAAATAGTTTTACTGTCTATAGTTAGTAATAAATAGACCATTGTAGACATATACTATATATATTTGTACAGCGCCCTTGAGGCGATTTTGCACAAAAACAGCGATATACAAGTCATCTAACTATTATCGGCCAAATGGGGCAGCGAAAAAGATGGGCTATTATTAGGTTAAGGCGAAGCTTAATGCTAAATCACTATTTTGATTAATCTTTATAACGAATTGGTGAACATTATGAATACCAAAAAATATGCTTTAGATAAATTGAAGGTTTTTCTATCGCTTCGCTTGAGTAGAATGCAAATAAAAAAATAAATTACTCAATAAAAAATATAAATGCCAACTACTAAAAAAAATATTTTTTCTTTAGAAATGTATGAACGCGTAAAGGAAACAACTTTTAAAAAATACAGTATTATAGCCAAGATTATCATGTGAGAGTTTCACTTGATTAAATTTTTTGCTTTCTTATAAAATTATTTACAAAATAAATTAAAACCAGTTTTTTGCTTGATATCTTGACTCCCTTTGTCAAGCGATTTTAATGCCTGATATGAGGTATACCAAGAATATACATATTTTTGGCTTCTAGCTTCCTCTTAAGAGGGGTTCGCACCATGCGATAGTGAGGATGTCAACACAGCCCGGAAAAAACTTGTAATTTTATTTTCGTATGCATTTTGCTTCTATATCTATTATTTGCTCGCATCTGGTATTATAGCAGTTGTTGTATTGTAAAGAATCACTCGCCAAGTCTATATTCCCAAATTAAACTGTCTCCCGTCACAAAGAGTGTTCGGGTTTGGCTTCGATGCCAATATTTACTTTGGGCACCCACATAGCCAGATATAGTAGACAACTACTATACTCAGAGTTGGGTAGGCAACGTTGGCATACTTCTAACTGTCTGACATGCCAAAGAACTTTCGATGGCAGTTGAATTTTCGCTATTAAAATCAGTTGTTCCAATTTCAAAACGATGCGATGGGCGGTAAATTATCCGAGCATCGTAAAGTTGGTAATGTTCGCGATGTCCATGGATTTATCGACTTGATTGAGTGTTGCCAATCGAGAAATTAAATTGAGTACAACCAGAGATTAATTGCACAATATCTATAGAATGTGTTCCTAAGGAAAAATTTAATTTTTCTCTAATATTTTTTACGATTTTTTTTCCTTACTTTATTTTTTTATTAGATAGGTACCTAATTTCTTATAGGAGTAGAAACACTGACCATTTTACTTGGCATATCGGATAGATACTTTGTTTGAACTAAACGTTGGGAGTTCGAAACCCGGTTATTACGAAAAATATTATATTTTATAAGGCGTCTTTTCTGTGTATATTTTGGCATTGTTTTTTTTGTGCAAAAAATATTTGAAAGTAGATTTTTTTCCATACAAATGATTCAACTTTTAAGTTATTATACACTAAAAATGTATTAATTTTTTTTACGCAAACTGTCACGAAAAATCAATAGTTAGTGGATTTTATCCCCGAGAAACACAGTATAAAATAAAATAAATAACATATTCATACAAATATATTAATGGAAATAATTAACTCATTTAAAACATTATTTTAAATTAAAAAATAATTTTTAATTAATTACTAATCAATGATTTTGATAATTTAGATAGAAATAGTGGTTTGAACAAGGTTCATTACATATTTTGATTTTATCGCGAGAAAATTGAGTGTTGCCAATTTATTAAGAATCTCTTCAACATATTAGTAATCCGGTTAAAAACGGTATAGCAGGCCGTTTCCTGATAAACCTTTCCCAATATATCGGAACACGTATTCATGCACCTGCATTTGTCTTGATAATATATAATGACGAAATTCGAAAATATTAGGATATTTATGATACATTCCTTTTTTACTAAGAGTTTATCAGGAAACCTATCAATTCATTCGAAAAATATTGAAGGAATCATAAAGATGGCGCTTATTTTCAAGACGAACAATTTTCAGAATCGTAATGTAATGTAATCAGGCTGTAAGGGTTTCAGCTATCTTCAATGACTAGATTTGAATGGCCAGATACTTCTCCATCTTCCCCTTCCCCATCCCCCTCCCCACTTCCGTGAGTTCCACAACATTTCTCGAGTAGAAATACCATATTCTAGGTAGGTACTTTTGTAAAATCAAAGTTCGGTTTAACATTCAAAATTTCAGTGTTTAAGTACTAATAGGTATATTCATAACATTTAGGACCGGTTGTCTCACAGAATTTGATAAATCATCTGGAAAATTTGATGAAATGTTCAAATTTTGTGAAGCAACCCGTCCTTAATATTATTATATGAATTACTGAGATAAATTGTTAGACTATCCTTTTATAAAGGACTGCATGTAATTATCCTATCTGCAACATTCCTTGTCATGTATTAAAGCATCATTAAAAACTTTTATAACCCCGTCTTGCAATTTACACAGTATTAAAGCTTCCCGTGTTGGAATTATTCCTGACACGCTAGCCGCAATATGAAAATGCATTACGTATATAAAATGAATGCAGTTGGTATAATGCGGTGCAAATGGTCGCATGCAGGAGCGCCGTATTCATAATAATATTATGTGCAATGTGTCGCACATAGGCGGCCGGTCTTAACCCTTTCGATACCAGTGTTCTTTCTGAGGAACACGGAGAAAAACAAAAAAAATCTCTTGATTTTGTAAAACATATACCGCCGTATTTTGCGTATCGTTTGTGAAGGATATTCCACGTGAAAAATTAAATTTTTTTGCTAGGTTGAAATCTTTATTCTAGCTACAAATACTGTAAATATAATGACAGATCTGTTATTTTGTATGTTATCAATATATTTATACGATATTTTAAACTGTGAATTAAACGATTGTTTTTGTGATGTTTTTTCCTTCAACTTGGTTAGTGAAAAATAACCCCTAGATGCCTAAAAATAATTAAAATCAAATAATAAAAAAAATGTTAGTTAGTACGCAAAAAATAAAATTACTATTCAATTTTTTTCAAATACTGATTTAAGTATTAAATCAAATAAAACACTTTTTTTATTAACCACGACTTTTTTATTTTTACATCTACCGGTTTCGCTACGATCGAGCTTCATCAGGATGTGAAATATAAAGTCGTGGTTAATAAACAAAGTGTTTTATTTGATTTAATATATAATGTCTAACCACAAAGTGATTGCTTCCTATGAAAAAAAAAAAAAAAAAAACTGATTTAAGTTTTTATCTAGCATATGTGGAAACAAAAGTGCGGTACTGAACAGGTTAAGGGCGGCCACACACAGAATTATTCATGACACATCAAATGTTTTGAGATAACTAACATTTTTTAGCCTCTGTCATCTCAACGTCACAAATTCAACTCCATTCAGAATTTGTCGCTTCAAATAACAGCCCCGTTAACCGCTGTTTTTAACCTGTTGAGCTTTTTATCAAACTTTGCAGTTATGGCCAAATTAACTTTATGATTTGCTGGCTGATCAAAATTTTAACAATTACAACATTAACAATATTCCTTTCCATAAAGTGTCCGCTTAGTACAAGGAAAAAAATGAATATTGGTAATTTATTAAGAATCTCTCTTAATTATTGGTAATCTAGAGATATTGGAAACCCGTCAATTCATTCGTTGAGGGCGTGTAATCCTGTTTTTAACCGAATTTCGAAAAATTTGTAGAGATTTTTAATAAATCAGTAATACTCACTTATCTCCGTGTAACGATCGTAGAATCTAATATACATAATAATTTTTTTTAAGTCGACCACATTTGAATGCACCTCGGAAGAACATTGTATGGCAAATGCGAATGAAAATTCATTTTATTTTTCATGACTTAGTGGGTAAAACCTCAAATTGTATTATTTACTTATTGAAGACAATATTAGCGATTAACCTAAACGAAAATCTGAAACAGAAAAATCAGAAAAAGATACGGTCACATCTATTACTCAAACCCAGGACTGCCTTCATTTTTCTAACCGCACATTTTTATTGGCAACTATCTTTATGTATGAAAGCAAGATTCAACTCGAACTAAATGCAATCTAGACAGTAACAAGATACAAAATGAAACAATGAAGAAGATTGAGTCCAATCGAAACCGGTCGACGAATATACCTCAAAATAAAGTGGTTTAAAACTAAGTGTTTGTTTCATTTTGTATAATGTCAAGCCACAAAGTGTTTGCTTTCTTCGATAAGATAATAGTAAAAAGATATCTAGACAAAAAAATATCTCATTTTTATTTTAATGTGCGACATCTATTGACTTTTCTGCAAGTCTAGGATGAATATTTTTTTTTTGGAATAACTTAAACCTCAAATTGTAATATTTAATTATTGAACACAATTCTAGTGTAGATAATAATAAATTTCAGATTTTCGTTTAGGAATCGCTAATATTGTCTTCAATAAGAAAATACATTTGTTGGTGGAGGACGTTGTTTTAACTTTTTAACCAAATGTTTTAAATGTTTATAGCAAACTAGTTTATAAGCACTCTTCATTGGAGTAGAAATTCAATAACATATGTTTTTCACTATTACCTATTATTACCTAATTTTATGTACAATGTAACAATGTTATAAGTTAAACAATAAAAAAAAGCAAACATTCATGAAGGTAAGGGTAAATATTTTAGAATTTGTAACAAACGGTAAATAATATGGGAGGAGTTTTTTTGGTTTTCGCACTCAGGCGGCGGTAGCTCTTGCCGCGACACTGATCGTGTGCAGCAAAAAGGTAAACTAAAAATTCTGTCTACCGGGAAAACTATAAGGAAGCCTCAGTGACATCTTCAAAGACTGGTTGGACGGAAATAAACATTAAAGGAGACGCAACATTAGACGGAGAGACGGAAGATATTATGTGAAGTAGAAATATGCATTACAGGAAGGGAATACGCAGAGACAAGAGTCATGCTAGTTGTATAACAGGCATTCTCAAAATGTGTGATAACAGAGATCCTGGGGGGCGATTGTGGGCTTAAGTAAAACAGGGCTGTGCATCTGAGTGCGTTTACCATACAGATTTTGACTAAAACTGTTCGGGCATATAGCCGATTGTTATCTTTATCGTTACCCCTTATACACGTTCTATTATCATTGCCAACAGGAGGCGGGAAGTACAAAAACAGTAACTTTTCTACCACGCAACCGATCACAGGTTGCTGGTTAAATTCCGGGATCTGTGCAATTCGCCTTGGAGTTTTTGTGCTGGCAGAAAGAGTGTACACTGAGGACACCAAATACTAAGTAGGGCTTTTAATATTCTGGTGGCATCCTCTCAGAGTTCTATTTCATTCCCCTTTCTATATTTCGTACACAAGAAACTCGCGGCCGGAAAAATTACAAAAGCTATCAAAAAAAAAGCATATCGCTGAAAGTTTGGTTGTTACATCTCCGTTTTCAGATAAAATGCACATTTATATGAACCAATTTATTATTCCATGCTTCTTGGCAGTATTCACACCTATGAATTGTCAATAGTTGTACCTATACGTTTCAACTTCTGAATGATGTATCAACGGAGCAGGTGAATTAGTTTGTTTATTTGGGAAGTATGTTTACGAGAGATGGAAAGATTAATGAAGATATTGAAAGAATGGTAAATGCAGGTAAATCTATTATTAAAGGACTGAACGCGGTTAGCGTTATCAAAAAAAATGTCCAAAGAAGCAAAGCTACCAAATCCACAGTGGAGTGGACCTTCCGTGTGATGTATGGCAGTGATGCATGGAATTGAGCAAGAGGAATTACGAAAGTTATTTGATTGCTGTGGAAATTTAATCCCTGAAGCCTATATCGTGTGAGAAATGCGTAGATTCGCAAAGAACGCAAGGCTGATGTAAGCGTAGTGATTAAGATTAAGAAAAGGGACGCTTCGATGGTTTGGTCATGAAGAGCGAATGAACGACTACAAGAGTGTAAGGAGAATATATGACGCGAATGTAAATGGTAGAAGAAGTTGGGGACGCCCGAAGAAGCCATGGCACGATCAGACAAGTGAACCAAATACTTGAGTCGGGCTATGTAGAGTCAGAATAATTGAAGGGTATATATGATACGATGTGTGTCTGTCTTCGCCACAGGGAAACGGGATGGTGGTTAATCTGATAGTATTATTGTCCCAGCGTCTGGACGGTGTAGGCCCTCTGATTGGTCAAATTTAAATTGTCTGTTTCGGGTAACTTGAATATTAAGACACGATTCCATACTAAAATAGGATCGCCTCATAATAATACGAGATTTCTTCATAAGCATCGTTTCTGCTCATATAATTTTTGGATAATATCGAAGAAAATATGTTTTAGAAAGTTCATAATCCATTGGATTAATTACATTACAATGAAAATTCTCCACAGTTACGTGATTATGTTTGACGTTTATAAAAATTCACGCGTTTCTTCAAGATGGCCGACAGAGCGCACCTCTGGCGGTTTAAAAACGAACCAAATGCCTGGCGCGAATATTTAAATATGCAGCTAACAATACTTGACTACTTACCATTAACGAGCGTTTTATAAGAAGATTTCTTCTGGAAGCTTATCACTTTGTAATGGCATTTATCATTATTTTTTTATATTTTTTTTTCTTATTAATTATATCTGATTTTATATTGGCATGTTTTCTAATTTCTAAAATTCAAAATTATTTATTTGCGATGCTTTATATCCTGAGTGAAGTATTTTAAGACCTGAATTTTTATCGAAAGTGTGATAATTATTTAAAAGATTATTTGCAAACTCAGATTCACTATTTCCATTTATAGCCCTGCGATATTCTTTAGTTCTGACTTCAAAGTTTCTATTGGTTCTACCTTTGTAAAAGAAATTACAATCATCTCAATTGAGTTTTTAAACTCCTGTTTTTTTTTGTTTGAATTTTGCTATCATTATTATTAAGAATATATTTCTTCATTGTTATTAGTGTAAAACGCCAGTTGAATGGTACCAGGATTGTTTATATATATAATTTTAGAAGTATCGTTATCCACAAACAGAATTCTACGCCATTGTTTATTTATATCTTTAGAAAGACCGTTTGAAGAGAATGTGTTTAATTTTTTTATTTAGTATTTCAACTATCAATTTATTAGAATAACCGTTATTAAATGCTATTTGTCTTATGAATATATTGTTTTATGCTTATATGCTATTTGTTTTTTTCAGGTCTTAAAATACTTCACTATAAATAATTTAGAAATTTTAGAAATGAGGAAACATATTAATATAAAAGCAGATATAATTAACAAGAATTTTTTTATAAACTCTCTTTTAAATATTTTCCCACTCAACTGGTCTTTCCCGTCTAACGATATTGTAATTCCTAATTATTATAAACCCAGCCTACTCTTACTCCTCTCCCCTCCTTCCACTTCTTCTTTCCCAATTGCAATCTATATTTAATTTTTGACTTCGGTGTATACACAATAAAATGTAAACATTATATTTATTTATTTATTGGACAATTTGCATAGCGCCGCTTTTGTGAGATATCACCTCAGGGGCGCTATATTGTAATAATTTACCTTTATATATAGATTTTTACTCTCCTGATGAAGGTGTATATATAATCTAGCTTTAAACTTTATTAGATACAGTAACAGTTGTAGGTAAAGAATTACCACCAGTTGGAGTAAAATTAACACCTTTTAATTAAACCGACTGCTAATGTCATCGCACAATTACCCTCCTTTTATTCATAAACACGGGTACAATTAATCAATATGTAATAATCTATTATTTAAGTCAACTTTGTTAAAACTATCTTTAATTGTGACAAACTAAACGATATTGATTCAACTTATAGACATTGACGGTTGTAACACATATTTAAGCACTGCAAGTCTCCTATGAGCTAATTATATTAGGTACGATAACAGTTAATATCAGTTGTAGACATGTAGTCAATAATAGTGTTTCATTTGAAATAATCCATCACAAATACGTAAAATTTCATTTATTCAAACAACTGTCATTCTTATTATGCGTAAATTTAGAATGTTATTATTAATTAACTCCATCCTGTTCCCTTTTTAACAATATATATACTCACCCTCTCTCTGTGAATGTTCTAATATCTATCTATTAAATGTAACTGTTGTTAATATCACTTAAAATGGGCGAAGCCCAAGCAAGAGCCGCCCGCAGGGCCTAGCAGAAAAAAACCCGTGGAGCGGGTTTTTAACTGCTAGTTAGTTACTAATATTTTAATTTACGCATTTCAACATGTTTTTTTCCAAAGAAAGGTACAAAAGCATAACGATTGATCAATTTAAAGGTTTTATTAGAGGCAAGTCTCAACAAATGCAATTTTGGCAGTATGTAGTTTTGCTTTGTATGATTAATGGATGTTAATTTTCGCTTTCGAGGCGTTTTGCATTTTTTATATCATTATTAGTTAGAAAAGGTAGAGATATAAATGATTGCGCTAATGGCCTCAGGTACACCATAGGGTATTAAAGGAGAGAAAGGATGAAGCGAGGTAAATAAGAAAAATTACTGAAAAAAGTGGTGTGTTAAAATATTCTACACTGTTTAATCATTCAATGTATCGAGAATCACACATTTTGAAAACCATTTTAAAAAGTTTAAGCGTTCATTGTTTGAAAATAAACGTTCACAATGCACAATACAGAAACCACAGTTGTTTTTGAAAAATGCGTTTTATGTACCTATTGTTTTATCATGTTAACTCTTAGGCTAATGTATTCGCTTTTGGGAAAAACTTATTTGGTCTTACTGTTATGGTGAGAAATACGATCTAAACAAGAGAAAACACCATGCCTTATATTCAAATCAGAAATAATCACAAAATTATTTTACTGTGCAACTTTAGTAAGGACGGGTTGTTTCGGAGAATTTGAACAATTCTTCAAATTTCAAAGTTAATTTTCAGGTTCTGTGAAAGATTTTTTCAAGTTCTGTTTTTATTTCAGTTTTGTCAAGCAACTACCCTATGCTGATATAATAACAGAACTTGAATAGGACTTTCACAAAACCCGGAAATCAACGTTGAAATTTGATGAATTGTTCAAATTCTCCGAAACAACCCGTCCTAAACCAAAGATTCCGACCGCAAATTGAAAATTATGAATTATTAGTCGTGGAATTTTTATTAATAATTTTTGTATGAAACGACCAAAAAAATAAGGAGACGATAACGTTTGTTATAAATTTGTTTAATAAAATAAGTGTGTTTTTATTAAGTTTTTCGTTATCAATAATTTTAGTTACAAAAAACATAAAGTAAGCTATTTTTTGTAACATTTTTAAAAGTATATACTTATTTCTAATAATAAAAATTGCAAGTCGTTTTATCACCCATCAAAAACAGTATTCAGTTTTCTGATACGTTCAGATATATTCCATTATTTTAATTTTATTTCAAAGCGAAATACTCCGGTTTTCTGACGGAATATACCTGAGAACTGAGGAGTTAATAAATGGCTTTTAATTTTTTAGTTTTCAGTACCTACCGACACATTTTATATTATCAGTGTACATACCACATGCGATGGAGTTTTTCTGCAGGATATCTATACAGGATGTCCGGGGGTAAAGTGCGCCAACTTCGGGGTGTGATTCTACATGATAGTTTAATTAAAAAACATAAATAACTTTTTTCGAAGTTCCAAAGTTTTACGGTAATAAAAAAGTTAAATTATATGATAAAATAAATTTGAAAAAAAATCGAAAAAAGTTATTTTTCTTTTTTACTTCTACTATCATGAAGAATCACTTCCCGAGGTTATCGCACTTTGCCCCGGACACGGACACCCTGTCATCAATGTAATATTTTTTTGAAAACCAAATAAGTTTGAGGAACTCTGTCGGAGATGAAAATAATATTACAGGATGGTAGAGGTGAATGCGCATTTGAGTTACTGTGGCCAGATTCTTAGAAGCGACAGTTAAAGGAACTCTTTGAAGATGGAATGGGGTGCTTATTAAGGATAATTAATTACGTCTAGGAAGTGTCCTGAAAGAGTCATGATTTATTTGCATAGCATAGAAAGTTTACTAGTTATAGACAAAGATGATACACATTAAAAAGATGGACGGTAATCTTAAACAAGTCTTTGTTCAACGTTCTCGTACAACGTTCAATTTGGGAGGTGGGTATTGCTACCTCCGCCGCGGGAACCTTGTATTGGAAAACCAATACGTTGGTTACGTTTGGTGACTTAGCAGGAGTGCCCAGGTTCATGGGGTGATGTTTGTCTAGGTTTTGGCGGCGGATGCGCCTGCCCATCTACTGCTCAGGATAGGAGAGACTGGTTGAGGTAGATCTCTTGACATCTCCAGCCGGACTCTCTCGACCCATCACCTTGCCTTTTCCTTCTCAGAACTTTCTCTTCTTCTTTTCCTTAAAAACCCACCACACAGCATCCCCAAAGATGATATAAGCCTTGAGGGGAATTATTTTCCTCAGCGCCTCCTGTCTGGAGCTAATGTAAAAAAATGTATATTTGTTAGAGTAGAATAACCAAAGAATGTATTGTCAACTAAGGTTCTCATCTCAAAGCCACAATAAGAGATCTGCTAATCATGAACTTTAATTTTTAAAAGTCATGAAGTAATGGGGAAATTTACAATTTAATAATGGGATAGAATCACTCCTTGATTTAAAGATTATGTTGTTTCCCTCTGTTTGAAAATAATTTTCCGAGTAATCTGTCACACATAAATAAAACAATGTTTATAATTGTCAATTAATTTCAGTGTGCTCACAATTTGTTTCAATATTCTGTTAGTAAGAACATTCAATTCGTTCTCCTGCCATTCGTTCTATATTCCCCGAGTAGCACCACAAAATATTTAGCTCAAACGGTGAACAGAAAATTATTTTGTACACTTTCCATGTCTTTGTATGATTTTTTGGCATATTTTGCCATTTTGCAAAAACGTTTTGTAGGATCGCTTGTAATAATGTGCCATAATAAGAATATGGGATATACGAGTAAATCTAGGTGGATTCATTGGCTTTAAGACGCAGTACGCAGTTTCAAATGTTTTCATATTAATTTTTTGAGGAATGAAATTAATTAAATAATATGAAAAATGTATATTTATGACACCAATCACTCCTAATGGTTAGTCAAAACACTGTTCTAACGACAATAAAACAAACATAGATCTGATCTTTACTGGAATCATAAATACACAAATTTGTCAATGCTTGAATCTTGTGCAATGTAATAGTGAAATATTATCTAATAGATATTATGATAGTTCTATCGTAATAACACCGTACTAAAACCAATAATAAATGTTACATGTATATCTATTTCACAAGTTTGGCAATGCTTGTAACTATCCCATTACACATAAACGCAGTGTAAATATTACGCGGCGAATAGTGAAGAACTTGAAATATTACCATGGCATTTGATTGGTTAAAAAAATCTTAAACCAAGCTGAAGGCCGGCTTTACCACACCAACGCTGTTCAGCATGTAAGAATCTACTTAGTAAGACCGTTAGTGTTTAGTGATCCAGTGTAAACTTAATTGGTCGAATTTATCTCATAACTACGTATTATAATGGTATTATAAGTGTCCCGATGCAATTACTAAGTTTTAAACTATACATATTCTTTTTTATCTTGGATAAGAAAAAGAAAACTGTATTACTACTAACTGTCCTTAATTGTTTTTATAAATTTTGTAACTCCGTATAATGTTTATTCTTTATATTTCTTTGTCATTTATAAATATATTGTATAGGTGCAAATATTGAATCGACGACTAGAATTAATGGAAAGTTAAAGGATACCTCGTTGTAGTAGTTGAAAAAAACTTTTGGTGTGAACAAATACATTCAAACGATTCCCTTTAGAATGATTTGCCTGAACCTAATTGACTTTTTTGTATGAGCTAACTAAATTATAAATAATTTGTAGTTATTCTAAATAAAATACATGTAAAAGAGTTCAAATTTGCGAGGTTCTTAATCTTCTTCTTTCGTATGGTGGGGGATCAGAAGGGAACATCTAGATTAGTGCGCTGGTCTAGGACACTATGCGTCGCCCTGTTGACCTCATAAATCCCGCCGGGGAATGAATGCAGCGGGCATTCTTTGACCACATGTTCGGTTGTCACCGACTGTGGGAGGACTTTATCCTATTAATAGCGGTTCTTAATAATATTATAAAATAGGTAAACATCAATTCAGATATCACTTTTTAACTGTAAAAACTAACTGATTTGTGTATACGAACATAATTTTCATTATTGGTCTAATATTGTAAATAATTGCTGTTTATGCTTAATATATAAATGACTGTTTGTTTCCTATATAAAATAAAATAAAAAAAATTATCAGAAAGCAGAACCAAAGCGCTTGTAAGAAACTTATAAATACAAACTTTGCCATGCCTCATCTTATTTTTGAACGAAGACGCATAATATAATGATTATTATTTCCGTTTGAGAAATATTTCATGTATTTTTTTGTCTTTTGGAAGAAACTTAAAGTACAAACGATGTTTCCCAGTGTCACAATTAAAATGGTATTTTCATAAATAAAATTTAATAAATTATTATTATTTTTCTGAATTTATTACGACTCAGCTGTTATTATGATAACAAAAGGTCAAATATTTCATAAATACAAGAATTAAAAAAAATATATATGTGCTAACGGAATGGTTACCTTGATTCTGCGCACTTTGTAAATTTTCATTAGTAAAAATATTAAAATGTATCTTTGTTTTAAACGTATGTTTTTTACGGCAATCGTCATCATTCATTTATGATAGACTGCAAAAATAAAAGTATTTTCGTCACCAGATATTATATCAAATTACTAAATTTTTATAATGAAACATATCTTTTTGTAGAACAATACAAAAATATGGCGTTTACCCATTTATTTTATGTTCAGTAGCTGTTTATTTTGTGATTGATTCGGTGAAGTTCCCAGACAAGTATATAATTTTATGATTGATTCGGTGAAGTTCCTAAACAAGTATATAATATTTTATGATTGATTCGGTGAAGTTCCCAAACAAGTATATAATATTTTATGATTGATTCGGTGAGGTTTCCAAACAAGTATATAATATTTTATGATTGATTCGGTGAAGTTCCCAAACAAGTTTATAATTTTTGAATTTACAGCTAAGCTGATTTTCTGCTCAATAGTGAAGACTTTCAAGTAATTTTCAATATTAAACTATTTGATATGTTCACGCCTCATAATGTGTACATGACTGATTTATGATAATGTTTCTAGAACTGGGTTGAAATATTAATTGAAGCGTTGTGCAACGAATTTGTACTAATCTGAGGTAACCATATTTATTTGCATGTTCTTCAAACAAGCTAAGATTATATATATTCAATCAAATAAAACACTTTGTTTATTAACCACGACTTTTTTATTATTACATCTACCGGTTTCGCTACGGTCGAGCTTCATCAGGATGTGAAATATAACTGGAATATAACAGGATATAATATAACAGGATGTGAAATATAACAGCATGTAGGGCAGTTATATTTCACATCCTGATGAAGCTCGACTGTAGCGAAACCGGTAGATGTAATTATATATATTCATTAAAAGTTATACAACAGACTTCTATGACGTGATTTGATATGATTTTCTGCTTCAAACGCAGTCACGATTATCAGACATTTTTTTTAATTTGAATTCAAACTTATTCAAAATTCGCAATAAGCACAAAAGTCTGGTTTACGAGTGAATCAGATTTGTATTAATTAGAGTTGTTTATATGGCTAGGAATTATTATTTTCTACAATATCGGAATCAAATAATAACGTCCACAAAATTCGCAATATGGTTAATTTGTGACTAGATCATGATCTTAAGCAAGTGTGAAATATTAATGAAAGCATTGCGCAACAGATTTGTATATTATCTGCTGTATGTTAAGGAATTGCAATTTTAGATTTTACGCTATTGGCAATTTTACAAGTATGGAGTGAATAAGAATCGCATGTATTAGGGTGAACGGTGGTTTTACGGGGTGGTTTGATATCACAAAAGGTGTTAAACAAGGCTGCGTAATGTCTCCGTGGTTATTCAATCAATGCATGGATAATTGTATGCAAGATTTGAAAGAGGTGGGATTGGGTGCGAATTTGAGTAATCTGAAAGTATGTTGTCTGTTGTATGCTGGTGATGCGGTGCTGATTACTAACAGTATAAAGATCTATAGTCTCTCGTGTCTAGGAAGAACGAAGTATGTATGAATAATGAGTTTATGATGAATGTTAGTAAGTCTAAATGTATGGTGTTTGAAAGAAAGAGTACGAAAACAGTGTGCAATATAGTTGTGAATGAGGAATACTTGGAGCAGGTGAATGAGTTTATGCATTTGGGGGGATTTTTACGAGAGATGGGAAGGCCGACAGAAATATTGAAAGAAGGGTAAGTTGAAGCTAGCAGTCCACAATGGTGTGCTGGTACCTACCTTTATGTATGGCAGTGAGGGAAGGAACTAGCAGAGGAAGAAAGAATGTAGACTGAATGCTGTGGAAATGAGATACCTGAGCCGAATGCGTGGTAAAACCATGTGTAATCGTGTTAGAAATGTGGAAATCCGCAAAGAATGCAAGGCTGATGTAAGCGTAATTATATATAGATATAGATAGGTAGAGAAAGGGACACTTAAATGTTTTAGGCATATAGAGCAAATGAACGGAGAAAGGAGTGTAATGAAAATGTATGACGCAAATGTGAATGGTAGCAAAAGTTGGGGACGCGCGAGGAGGACTTGTCACGATCAAATGAACCAGATACTTGAGTCGGACCATGTCAAGTGTTGGAATAATAGAGAAGTACATACTTATATGTGACGATGTATGAATGTGAATGAGGCAAGAAGTCTGTGCCAGTACCCAGTTGCTTGGCGATCCGTCCTCTCTGCCTAACCCTGCGGAGAAACGGCGTGATGGCGGGTCTGTTAGTAAGTTGGCAATTTTACAATATTGACGTCACCAAAATTCGCAATATGCTTGAATTATGATTAGTGCATGTTCCCAAACAAGATTACACATTTGAAATAATTGTGCAACAGATTAGAACTAATCTAAGCCGGGCTTGGTGTCAAGCTGACATCTCTATTAGAATCAGAACATAAATAACGATGCCAGAGATACTCGCACGTCCAAAGCACCGAGAATAAAGCTACTAAAATACTACTGACAAATACAGCGTAGCATTTCGAGAGGTGAACCTTTGCCTTCGATTTCTCGGCACAATGGGCTATTCTCGACTGCCACAACCAATTAAAATAGACAACTGGCATACAAGAGACAACGGACGAAAATAATACTTGGACAAGACAGTTACGTTGCATTGGTAGCTTACCTATTCTATTTATATTTTCTACCTATGAACGAAATGCACCTTTCAATTGAACGTTACGAAATGGATTATCAGTGCCTGAAATATTATTATCATATTTTTTAAACTAGCTGACGTGTGCCTGGCGTTGGTCGGGGACATATAATTGTTTTAGGATAAAGTATTAAGGTTTGATGTTTTTTTAAGATATACAATTCCGTAGTACGTTATTTTGATGTATTTTATAAGGTTTTGCCAACGTTAGCAATGTAAGCACCCGATAATATTTTTTACGACTTGATTCCAAACATCGACTTTTCTCTACTTTCTATAAATATAATATGCAATTTCTCTAAATGATAGTGAAAACTTTATCGAAATCCGCTACGTAGTATAGAAGAACTAAGCGCACAAACAGACAGAGGCGGATAGCGACTTTGTTTTATACTATTTAAAAATGAGTAAAATATATTTCAATTATTTATTAAAAATATGTTATTATTTGTGTTACTTTTAAGCATTGCATTGTTTATAATAATAATAATAATCGGATAATTTATATATTTGACAGCCTCCGAGGCTTCGATTTCAAGGACGCGAGAATGTAAATTGTGCGCACGTAAATTTTAATTTATGAATTTGTGTTATTCACAAAATACTCGTAATATATAGTGTACTTGCGGCACGTTCCAGGGTTGAAGATACTCTCAGTATCACCCTGGTGTAAGAGAGTTTAGGGACCAGATCTGAATAGGTACATCCCCACCTTCCTCTTTCCTGTTTCCTTCCCCTCCCCGCTACTTTCAACCTAAAAAATATCCCAATCTGGGATGCCTTAGTCTCACTGGCTCCAGAAGGTTAGGAGCAGTAGGGTCTTACATCAGCGCTATACTGAGAGTATCTTCCATTCTGGGACTTGTCGCAAATATACTATATATTATTTTTAATGATCAATTTTGTGAAATAACACAAATTGATCAAATAAAATTTAATTGCTCACGCCGGGATTTGAATTAGCTTACTAGTCGAGAGCATTACTCCTCTACCACGGAGGCCGTCGAAAAAGGCCGTCACGGAGACCGTCCTACCTGTAAAGCCATTCCGAAAGGTTACACAAAAAAGATAGGCTTCAAGCTTTCTACGTAATTCAATAACGCATTGAATTCCCCTTTTCCATTACATCACACGCAATAGCATCCAGTAAACTAAACATGTGACGAAATTACCGGAAAAAAACATTGTTTTGTTTACCAAAACGCTAGAATAAACATTTATATTTAACGTTTTCTGTCATACCCTCACTCGTCTTTACTAAACCCACGTGGTTTTTCCTTGTTTTAATGTTTTTCGCAGTAGATACTCACCTACATTTAGATTAGTAAATAAGATAAACCGTTTTTAAGGTATAAGAACAGTTCATTCACAAAAAATTCCAGTAACATTTCTGTTTTCGTTCAAAAGATTTGTGTTCTTGTGAAAAGTGAATGTACGAACACAAGTAAGCTTTCAACACTGTTATTATTACTTATTACACTTATGAACTCATATATATTTTTTCCTACATTCATTTGCTGAATTTTATCTATTATATTTTTTAAATGTAATTAATTAATAATATCTGTTCTTTCAATTGGAGAATAATGTACGCTTTACTATACACGAGTTCCTATTTTTATAATTTTTTTTATATCTACTATATTTATATACCAGCTCTGTACTGTTTATGTTAATCACTCTTCTAGAATGGTCTGAATGTTTATAGAGAAATTCCTTTTAGAGAAAGCCAAATCAAATAATAAATAATTAAAACTTATGCAGCTTTTTAAAATTAATATTAATAGAGCTTTTGTATACTAACGTCTCTTGAGGAGCTATTATTGTAATATATATTTTTGTTATACTGATGTTTCGTGGTGGAATTCTGTTGTAATGATATTTTGAAACTTTTTTCCATTTTTTGTTTCTAACCATCTCTATCTATAGTCCATGCTCTATCCACCATAGTGACGGTCAACAAAGCTATTTTTTTACTATAACCACTCATAAGTTCTACATTATTTTTCTGTATCCACCCATGGGTTCTACATTATTCTTGTGTCTCCACTCATGGGTTCTACATTATTATTCTGTATCTACTCATGGATTCTACATTATTCTTCTGTATCCACTAATGGGTTCTACATATTTTTTCTGTATCCACTCATGGGTTCTACATATTTTTTTATAACTATAATGTGTATTATATTATGTTTGTAAAAGCCCTTATGAGCATATAATATTGTAAAGAAATATATTACCGGTATAATTTAGAGCAGATGAAATAGCTCTTTTTTGGAAATTTATAATTTGTCACTTATTTGCTGAGACGTTACAACTCTGTGAACATAACTATTTACGAACGCGTCAACCCTATTTCAGAAAACCAACTTCCAACCAGTTAAATGCGTTAGCTATTATGCTACAAGGACACCCATGCATGTAACACCCGCATAACATAAAATACTTGTAAACCAGGTCAAAGTGTTGGGAAATCGATACGTTATAATTTATTGTCAAACTTCACAAAAAGTGGTTAGGATTATAAATCATTATATATGAACGAAATATTTTATAAAACATGTACTTTTTACACCAGACCTTATTATCTATGTTTGGCTTATAGGAATTAAAACTAAGGGAAACGAACCATTCGCCCTTTTTTACCAGTTGATGAAAGGATAACAAGATAAATCTACTGACCCTTTTTATTAACGGCCTACGTAAAGCCTCCACGGTCCATCGACCCCGTACCACGTGTACGTGACGTGGTTGCTGTCAAGTAAAATACCGCAGTAGCTTAACTCAGCGCAGACTTAATAGTTTGCATTATTTAAGCCCGGCAATGTGGTGCATTGCATGCAAATAATTGAACCGAGATGTTATGGGGTATTCTATTCGTGAAAATTTATGCAAATAAAATATTAGAAACCAACATTAGTTTAATTTGGGTGCGTTTCTACTCACGAAATGATTAAAAATATGCGTTAATAAATGAAATAATATAAATTTGTTTTAATATATTTTTATATATTAATGCCGACCGGTTTCTGAACAACCGTTTCTTGCTCAGGAAAAAATATATACAAAAATAACAATACAAAATAATTGGTGAACATATTAAGTGTTGAAGTGGGGGTGGGGGCGTGACTAGAAATTTGTGATGAGCAAGGGAAGGAGAATAGACGGTGAGTGGGAACAAAATATATCTAAGATGGAACTTTATAATAAGGATATGTCTGTAGACTGTAATAAAATTATTAGTCTATTATCAATAAACAAAAAAATATTATCTGCATTCCCATCTAAGACATGTTCCCATTTAGTCACGCCTCCACCCCCACTTTAACACTTAATAATATGTTCATCCATTATTTTGTAATGTTATGCTGGTATATATTTTGCCCTGAGGAAGGTACGGTTGTTCCGAAACCGGTCGGCTTTTGTATAAAAAAATATTGTTCAAATAAATTAAAATTGTTTTATTTATTTATAATGGGTAAGTATTTATCACCCGACTTGAATTGTCACTATCGAGTGACAATATAAATCATCTTTCTTTTGTTGTTTCCTCGGCTTTTTTTCTAAGATAGCAAGCATATTCTTGAATGTTGATATTGTAAAAATAAACCCAAATTAACTTTATTAAAATAACCAGTGACACATATAAGTTGCAATCATCATTGTAATAACTTCACAAATAGTCATTTGTTCTCATGTAAAACATTGACGTTGGCGGAGATAAAAATGTCAATATTGTCCATATAATGTAGGACACAGATAATGCGCCCTTCAACAAAAATAGCACAACCGACATGACAATACAATGTTGACATAGATAAAGCGTATGATATCATGTTTATTTTTTGACATGCGACTTAATCATTTGCTATAATTTTGTTTGAAAATATTGTGTCTGTGAAATCAGATTTGAATAAATCATGAATCACAGTAATAGAACTCCCTACAAATTTTCAATATCCGGTGTCGGAGGACCTATTAGTTTCTCGTTTGGGGCATGTTGTGGGGTCGAAGGAGGTGGGTTTGAAGACGGTGGGGTTGAAGTTGATGGGGTTGAAGATGATGGTTTTGAAGATGATGGGGTTGAAGATGATGGGGTTAAAGATGATGGGGTTTAAGATGACGGGGTTGAAGATGATGGTTTTGAAGATGATGGGGTTGAAGATGATGGGGTTAAAGATGATGGGGTTGAAGATGACGGGGTTGAAGATGATGGGGTTGAAGATTATGGGGTTGAAGAAGGTGTGGTTGAAGATAATGGAGTTGAAGATGATGGGGTTGAAGATGGTGGGGTTGAAGATTATGGGGTTGAAGAAGGTGTGGTTGAAGATAATGGAGTTGAAGATGATGGGGTTGAAGATGATGGGGTTGAAGATGATGGGGTTGAAGATGACGGGGTTGAAGATTATGGGGTTGAAGATGATGGGGTTGAAGATGACGGGGTTGAAGATGATGGGGTTGAAGATGATGGGGTTGAAGATGATGGGGTTGAAGATGATGGGGTTGAAGAAGGTGTGGTTGAAGATAATGGATTTGAAGATGATAGGGTTGAAGATGATGTGGTTGATGATGATGGGATTGAAGATGATGGGGTTGAAGAAGGTATGGTTGAAGAAGACGGGGTTGAAGAAGGTGGGGCAGAAGAATGTGGGGAGTAGAAGATGAGGGAAAATAAGGAGATGGGTAAGAGCAAGATTGGGAAGATCATGACGTTTCAGACCTATTCACATTGCTATTGTTATTTCAAGCAGTACAACAAGTATGGTAGCTTCACGATGGTGGCCTTGCTGTATAATACATTTTTATTTCGCCAAAGTTCGTGGTTGCTACTGCAAGCTGTCAAATCGGAATAATCAATATTTGGTTCCTACCGGACTGAAGAAAGCTTGAAAAAAGAATTGTCATTGAGATGGTGACATTTCTTTGGACAAATTGGATAATTTCTTTTATGAAATTTATAATTTTTATTAAGTAGGTAGATATAAGTACCCACTTACAAATCTCGTGATTTCAGATGATTTTTTTTGTTTTGATTTATAAAATAAAAATAAATCTTTTTTTGGACGCGAGGTCTTCTGTTTATTAGTTTTTATTGAGATTATGCAAGTAAACATAATAAATATAATATTTCATCTTCCCACAGTAAAAATGTCAGAATCGAACTCCAGAACTCTTTGTTTAAAGCACAGGGGCTTACCGCTCTGATGCTAAAGTCGTCAATATTACATAGGCTGTAGGTACATATTTCCAATATTAAAAGTTTATTTATTGAATTTCTCTGTTGACTAAATATTTTAGTTAATTTGATAGTTATAGATCTGTCTTGAATAATACACAATACACACGGTACGAAATGAGTGCATTACCGTGGATCAAGAATACCCCTGGGGTGGAATCCACGCCCCCTGGCATGACGCGCCAGTGCGACGCCACGCCGAGGGTACAACACCAACCACCCCTCTCCGGGGCTTTAAACCTGGATAATCGCTCGGAGTCATAGTAGTCGTAGTCGTAGACATAGGCGGTACCCCGTACCTTCCCCTCGTAGCGGGTGCTAGCAAGCATCCGGAGAAGGGTGCAACGCTCTTGTACGGAAACGATACGCTTAAATTACGGAAATTGCTGTTTGATGTCTGATGCCTAAAATTTGATGATTGATGTCTGATAATTAAGTCGAGGCGTCTATCGTGATCTGCCCGGACGGTTTTTGTGCAATTAAGTACTGAAACAGTATTAAGGTATAAATAATAATCATTCCAGCAGAAATCAGTCGCCACCTTTATTAATACAGGCCGTGCTCTAAAAAATTAACTTGACAATTAAAGATATCTGTTTTCGGACTTTTGCACTGGATTAGTATAGTAGCGTAGTTAGTATAGTTAGTACAGGTTAGTATCAGGAATTAGTATAGAACCCATCTAAACCCAGTGCGAAAATTCGACACCGGGTCTCTTTGACTATCAGTTCATTTTCTACAGCACGGCCTCTATTAACACAAGATGGAGGTGGTCAAACACATAACATTCATAAGCTCAAATAAGATTTCGAAAGAAATTTTAAAACATGAATGTACATACGTTTTATTAAAAATACTTATTAAACCTTCAAAATTGTTATATCACATATGATATATTTACTGATTTTCGAAAGGATAATTTCTTCTGTTTAAAGGCAATGTTCCTGAGCATAAATAGCTTCAGATTCCCACAATGATAATAGGTAATAGGTGATTTTTCACAGGTCTGCACTGGAATATTTATAAGTGTGCAATTTAGAAAATACTGCGATAAATTAAGATTTATACAAATCTACCTACAATGGAAACGTGCTATGACGATAGTGTCAGTGGTAGTCATGTACATGTAAATGTATATTTATTTATGTATAAGTAAGAATACCCCAAACTAGACAAATGCCCTTTTAAGGTGATACAAAGTTACACAATACAAATATAGTGGATATCCAAATTATTAGTTACGCTGGAGTTTTTTCTTATTATTTATAAGAATTAACAGCTTTTAAAGCACGTATATTTTTTTTTGCTAATTTTATTAATAAACTTCTAAAGGCAGAGAACTAGAAAACGATGAGGAAAAAGATTCACTGCGTCTCGAAATGATCTACAAATTCGTGACATTTGCCTGGAAAACATTAGAATATGTACGAAGAAATTGCGCTAGTTAGGAGTGCGAAGGACGAAAATTATATTTTTTAAATCAAAATTTTTTATTAGAAATTAGAAAAAATACCAACATCGTCTTCATTTTTCTCACCGCATATTTTCATTCCCATTACATAGAGATAGCTGCTAAAAAAAAGCGCGGTGAGAAAAATGAAGACAATTTTGTTAGTTCTTATTCGAAGTATGACACAGTTAAATATGGGAGATAGGGTCCCATTAGCTCAGTTGGTAGAGCGCGGAGCGGGTCCCCGGCAATGCAAAAGTCTTGGGTTCGAGTTCTAGATGTGGCGGTATCTTTTTCTGTTTCAGATTTTCATTTAGGAATCGTTATTATTGTCTTCAATGAAGAAACATAATTTGTTCAGCAACAAAATTATTTGTCCAATTTGTTTATGTACATCAAATGTTTTTGATCATTCGGATAATTCCAGGTACAGACATTTCCGCTCTCTGAACTTGGCTCGCTGAATAAACAATAATCATTCAATCATTTTGCATGCCAACGTCTTTCGCGATTACAACGCAACTGGCGAGCCAATACAAAAGATAAATTACCACCAGACAGTAAGTCTCTCCAACTGTAAAGTAGATAATTCCGTCTGACCATGGATTGTACAATGTTCCGATAAAGCTCTTACTTTGGCAATGATCTGATTTTATGATTCCAAATGTAAAAAAGTGTCACAGCTTCTACGTGAGCTTTTATTATCAAATGCCAAAACTGTGACATTGGATATTGTCTGGGGTATAGCGTACCATTATTAGCAGTGCAGTTTGGCTTCTAGGAAGACAACAAGTCTCTGATAAGATCGTTCTTAATTAATGTTTCGTAAGAGCTTTTAAAACAAGTGTTAATTTATCAAAAAACATTGTGATCTTTTGTGGAAGTAAAAAGTGTTTGAATCTAAGAACCAAAACTGTTTTTACCTAACCGCGCGTTTCTGCAGTATATCTAAGATATGAGTACAGATTTAGAATTGATTTGTGAGCAAGTTATAGCCGGGCTTTATGGTGCTTATATTTATTTGATTTTCTCCGTTCAATTTCTAAAGTTTGCGTTTTGAATAGAGTTCTTATATACAGTTGCTTTTTTTACTGTTTTGTGTTGGTTAAATTCAACATTTTAAAATTAAAAGTATATAAAACAGTTCTTTGAAGCAGTTGATCTTTGTGTTTTTGTTAAAGTAAAAGAAAACTACCCGTAATAATTGCAAGAAGTATATAATGTAATTGTGTGCTTAAATAACAAGATGTGAAAATTCTTTCGAAATGTGATTACTTGACAGTTTAACCTACTGTCTTCTAACTTATTGTTAGTTTATGATAGAAAATATGTGCTGTGCATTGCCCTTTATGTCATAAGATCGTGCTCTCGGGAAACAATATATAAGATGAAGTGCAGGCCAATCTAGCGTAGCGAGTGGGAGGTACCAGGCATCAGGAGGTATCGGGAGCGCAGAAGGCAGCATGAGTGATAAGTTGAGTGGCTTCAAGAAGTGCCTGAGTCAGGTATCCATATACCTAGCTCATGCCGCGTCCTCCAGCGAGTCTGCCTGGAGGGAGGAGATTCACAAGTATGACACTAACCCTACACTTATTACTACTCTTGCATCTCTTGACATCCTGGTACCGGGGTCATAGGTCATATGTCATGGAAACTTTTATTTTTAGCTAAAGCACTGTTTGTGCGCAAATCTTGTTGAGGTTTTTTAAAGCACGCTCGGCTTTTCTCAGCTATCTTTTGAAATAAATAATGTTTGTTATAAAGAACCTTTAAACTTTTAAAGTACGGAGTTAAGGCCAGGTACCCTAAATAATATAATTATTCCCATAATATAAATAAGTAGATGTTGACCCAAGCTTTAAAAATATTATTTTCTTTTAACGTTATAATTAAACAATATTATTTCGGATTCGTGTACATACCATTCTAAACGACATATCCTTATTATTTTTAGTATATAAAATGAATTTATTTAGCCGATCTTACAAAAGTTCGTGTGAGATTCTCTTCTTGAAAATAAAAACATAAATATAATTTTTTAAATTTTTTTTTTCAAATTTAATTTTTTTATTTTTATTACTAAATATTCGTTTTTTTTATATTTTACCTGAAAATAAATGTGCAAACTTTCAGCTTTTCAAATCTTACAATGATAATATCCCGTGATTTTTCATTGGTCTGCGCCAGTATTAAATAATAAAAGTTGTAGGAAACTTCTTGTCGATGTTCTATGAAGTACTTATTTTTATTATATTTATTGTTTTATCGTGTTAAGCGGGACGATGTGGTAAGGGAAACACATAATTACTTATATTTTTGCAAACAACCGATAAAGAATTAGGTACATAGGTACCTACAATCATTGAACACTATTTTATTTAGTTATTGCCTACAACAAACCAAATATCTTAAAATCTTCATCACTCGTTAATATAAAAAAAACGTTTCGAATTGAAGTCAGTTGCCATCGCTATTTTCAAATTCACACTGTAGCTACAAAAGAAATGTCACGTCAGAAATAATACAACTGTTTTCACGTCTCATTAATTCTAAATATCAAAGCTGTATCGAAGTACTTGCTTTAAAATGAATTATTCGTAAATTAATATAACCAACGCGATAAAACTAACAATGGCCAACGAATTCGAAAATTAATGGCACTTGAAATTAATTCACAATTATTTATTGGCAATAACAGCAGAATTATAAGTACTAAGTGAATTTAATTTTTTTTTCATTATTTTTCAGTAAAATAAATTTTCAATCAAATTTCAGATGTAATAAGAAAAACGAAAGGTTATTTCCTCTCTTTTACAACAGAGAAGTTTACAATTTCACAGTACCCATTTTACTCAAAATGTAAAATTATCTACCAGGAGCACATAAGGATAGAAGATAGGTTTATTTTTCTTTGATTTTTAACCATAAAAATTCTTTCTTTTCATACAACCGTTTTTAGTCACAATTCAGATATACCAGGGTCCAGGAGTACAGAAGGAAAAGAAGAATATCTGTTCCTGGCATCAAATAATGACAGCTGTTCGCAGCTGTTAGTACTTGTAACGTACAATAAACCACTACGCAAATAATGTTCACAGACCAACCTCTTAAGAGTATTATTATTATCTTCGGCTTTCCACTGTTTTTCTTGCACGTGGTTGTTTGTTTGTCTTCATTGTTTGATTTCTAGTTATTGCTTTTTAGTCTTGAAAACATTGAGTAGCCACACGCGGACAGTAAATCAAGGATTTAATGGATCTGCTTTAATTAGAAAGTTCTGGGAATTATATCTCTGAGACGCAAAAAATCGGCGTAAAAAAAATAAATAATGTCCGAACAATAATTATTCGTATCTACTGTCATTGAATCTGTAAATATCGTTTGGTGGCTGACTGATCCACAGCATCGGGTTCCCACCCAGGGAAGTTGTGTATGTACGTTTATGAACTAGAACTGAATGCTTTGCTTCTTGACACATTTCTTCTTCCCCCTACTATTTTCGTTTCATTCGTCCAGTTCCCTTCAACCTCATAACACTCCCCAAATGCAATCTTTTTATTAGATTTTAGGGTAAATATCCAGAATTACTTGTCCGCTTATTAGATTATGCACAAGTTATTTTTAAAAAAAATATTTCAATTAAAATTGATTGTTCACTTACCGGCTATTATTATTGGTGTAAAAGTATAAAGTTTAGTTATCTCCTTTTATTTTATTTAACCCAAACTAAGAACTTAATAATCTAAAATAAGTTCTTAGTTTAGGGTTTAGTTAAAACACAAAATAAATTTGCCTAGTAATCATATTTTAATACTATCTTGGTAAAACATAACGTGAACAAATGACGTCAAATCGTCCGAATTTTGAACGAAATGTTAAAATGCATTGTTTTCTATTTTCGGTGACAGAAACAGTTGTTTCTCATTGTCATTGAACTGATTGATAAAAAGGGTTAAATATAATTAAACATGTCCAAATAATTCTGCATATTTACGATTTCAGAAAAAATATCTCATCTTATCATATTTTCTTCCCGCTCTCGCCTCTAGACCTTGTCCTTACTTTTTCGCTGTTATCCGAGAAAATTGTAGTTATTGAAAAAGAAAAGATTAAGGACAAATCCTTAACCTCCATTAGAACCGGGATCGCTCCTAAAGACGTTAATTTTAAGGTCAAGAGGAATGTGCAAACCAAAAATGTGTGAATTTTTAGTGTTTCTTATATCACCACGAACATAGGTATACAAATCGCTCGACAAACGGTCGATTTTAGCGAAAAATGGTTTGTATTTATTTTGCGAATAATTTTATAAAAAAAGAAAAAATTCAATCACTGGAAACTATCACAGATAATCTTACCCATAAAACAATTTTTTTTTTAACATGTTTCTTAACCCCTCCAGCGTTTGAGGGTCATAAATGACCGGGCGTCCATATTTTACAAAACAAATTTTTATTTTTTTTATCATGCAAAAATACATAATTTTATAACGTTAGATAGCGAAAATTATAATAATTTCCAGTTTTTCTCAAATTTATACTGGAATCCATTAATAAAATCCTAAAAATATTCCTATTCATATTTCGCTCCGCTATCGTAACAATCGGTTTAAATTTAAAAAAAAAATATATTATATGTACCAGATAGTAAGTTACAATTTTCTTACAAATTCCCCGAAAAAAACAAATGTGTTTTAGAAATATCGAGTTCTCTCAATTTTTCTATGATTGGAATAAAAAATTAAGTATGAATGTGGTTAGCGTTTATGAAAATATTTTTCACTTTGTTATTAATATTGTATTATTTAGAAATAGTTATGTTTATTTTAAATACATACATATGAAAGAAAATTTTATTTAATTTCTAAAACAGTATTTGTTTTTACGGAAAATTAAAAAAATAAGATTATATAGCGCATTTGAAATACACAGAAAACATGCAAACTGAACAAATGCAGTGAATGCATTTATGCATTTCTAATGAAAATAAGGAAATTTTTTAGTAGTTTATGTTTATGTTTTTTATGAAGTAACAAACAATTTCATGTTTATTTTGCCGAAAAGTAACGATAGGAAAAGCTTCAAATTATTCAAATCATATTTTAGGTATTCAATATGTAAACCGATTCGCAGTAAAGATTAATCGAAAATCGTCAGCTTCCTTATCCTTGAGTAGAACTTCAATCACCCCTTTAGGCTACTTCAGCAGCCTCCGTCCATTGCAGACATAGCCATTCCTTGCATAACCTCTGGGGTTGGTTTACCCAACATTGTCCGGGACTTTCCACTGGACGTCTTCCTTTTGGGATTGCCGGCAGTATTTATGCAGAAGTCAGTGTTCTGGCATTCTTAGTACGTGTTCTCGTCCAAGCCACCAAACACGAGACTTCTCTATGAAGTTGAAAGAGAAGAAAAACAAATCATTTCCACTTTCCGAAACTTTGCAAATGAAAAAAAAAATCTTAACGACAAGTTGCTGAGTCACTTATTTGGCAGAAGTTCGAAAATGCAAGTAATTAAAGCAATTATTAAGAAAACACGGCGCAAATCGTAAAAGAGATTTAAAAAAACATTGAAAGCGACGGAAATAACTTTTATAGTTTGGTAGAAAACAAAATCATGGGTTTGGAAATTGTGGAGACTATTTAAATTGATTGAAGGGCCTTACTTATAAACGTGTTTTAAGTTTTACACAACTGATAATCATCCGTATTATTTTTTTTAACCAAAACTCCACATGGGAGGCCTTGAAGAAAATAATTTCCCTCGGGGCCTATGTCATCTTTGAGCAAGGTGTTTGGTTAGTATTTTTGTGGAAAGGAAGGAGTAAACCTGTCCTTAAGAGACCCATGTTTTAGGAGGGAGGAAACACAGGTATCGGAAAATCGTTTCAAAGCTGATGGTTGTTTGTTTGTCGGTTGCATAACATTAAAACACGTTTATTAGTTAGGGGATTAGAATTTATACATTAACTGACACGCAAGTGAATGGAAGAAGAAGTCATGGACGCTCTGTGAGATTTCACGGCCGATGAGGCCAGATTACCTGATAATGCATATGATGATGGACATGTAGTGGTACGCAACTACTTCATTCGTACGAAATTCTAGAAGTCTCGATTTTTCCAAACAAGCTTCTTGGATGTTCTTTTATTTATTCGTTTGGAAAATTCTACATAGCAACCAAATTGTTCCAGAAGCTTCTTCACCTTTTAAAAGCGACAGCATGAAGAAGTCAGTCAGTCATCAATCCGCCATCAGTTGACAAGGTGCTCAACGAGTGATAATCCGCGCACCTCACTTGCGCGAAGGACATTCTTCCCGGCTCTGCTCATGGACTCCATCGGGACATCATCATAGCGCTTTGGCCTAGATCGCCGTTCCTGGCCAACGCTAAATGGATTACAGCGCCCTGGTTCCAGCGTCTCTGACCAGCGCTTCATCCACGCTCCATGACCACCACGAGGACACGCAGCATCCTCACTGGTCTACCAGCTCCCACTCAACCGCCTACTAGGTCCACCGCACCTTCGGCATTCTCGTCAGCACTGGAGTACTGATTGCCAAGATCGCCAGTGCCTGACAGACAACGAGTCCGGTCACCAGCGCCCGGCGTCGACTCACAGACCCGCGCTTGACCTGCCATCACAGCCAGCATCCGGAGAATACAACATCAGTCCTACGCCCATTCTCATCACGGCCCTGACTCACAAAATAAACACTCTGACCTTCACAACAACATCTTTCATTCCGTGCCTCCTGACCAGATCCCCAAAGACACTTCAAGGTTGTCTGAAACGATGGCTAAACGAGATGAAAGCGCAACAACATCTTTCATTCCGTGCCTCCTGACCAGATCCCCAAAGACACTTCAAGGTTGTCTGAAACGATGGATAAACGAGATGAAAGCGCAACACGGAATAATGCCCCAAAAATCAATCAGGATAATTATCAAACATACTAATCTCGGTTGTGGGTCTGTCTGTTTGTTGCGTCAAGCAAGAATTCAGACAAGCGATAAAGTATCTTCCTATATTACAGTATTTGGTATTTGTAATTCTTTTATAATAAAATATGACCAATTTCTAGATTTTTCGTGGATTTTTTAAAGCTAAAATGCAATTATTATCAATCCTACAATTATTATAATATCCCATGATTCTTCACGACTTGTAAACAAATCTGTTCGAAGCATATATCCGACCAATATTTTATGATAGCTATCATGTTACTTAAAATATTCAAAGATAGTATTTTTTCAAATGAATTTAAGTGACGAATATTTTAAAACTTTCAGATGTTTTATTATTATGACGATCAGAATTTTGTGGCAATAACACGAAAAAATATTAAATACAAACGATTTTGTGGAATTGATCCAATAATAATGAAAGTATACTCAATCTGTTACGTCATAAACGCTAAAATAGAAGGTTACTATTCTTGGAATGCTTAATTTTTCAGTATTATTAATAACCTCATAAAACTAACAAATTAACCATCACGCCGTTCCTGAAGGGGTAGGCAGAAAAGACGTACCGCCAAAAAACTCGGTCTTGGCCCAGACTTCTTGCCTCATTCACATTCCTACATACTCTGTTATTATTCTGACTCTTGACATGGCCCGACTCAAGTATTTGATTCACCTGATTGTGCCATGTCTTCCTTGGGCGTACCCGACTTCTGCTAGCATTCGCATTTGCGTCATATAATCTCATTACACCCCTTTCTTCGCTCATTCGCTCTACATGCTCAAACAATCTAAGCGTCCCTTTCTTAATCTTACTCATTACGCTTACATCAGCCTTGCACTCTTTGCGGATCTCCACATTTCTCACACGATCATTCATGGTTTTACCACATATACGCCTCAGAGTTCTCATTTCTACAGCACTCCTTTGTGGACCACTAGCTTCGCTTCTTCGGGCATATTTTTTGTTAGCGCTAACCTTTGCATTTACCCTTCTTTCAATATCTCTGTCAGCCTTCCCATCTCTCTAGAACATACTTCCTAAATACACAAACTCATCCACCTGCTCCAAGTATTCCTCATTCACAACTATATTTCACACTGTTTCGTACTCTCTCTAAACCTCATAACTGTACAAATTATTATCGAGAGATATCACAATTACAAGAAACTAAATTAATAGAGTGAATGCTGTAGTCGCTAATAAAAGAAGTTGAAGTCCGCAGTAGAGTTCTGATACCAACCCAGATGTATGGTAGCGAGATATTTTATTGAGCATAGCGATGTCCTGTTTTAACGGTTCCATGTTAACTCAACACAGTGACAATTCAACACACTTTTAAAAGTGATATAAAGTCAATTGAAACGATGAATTTTTTTTTTTTTTAACCTTACCTAATCCACTTAACCCAATTAATAAAGTTTTGGTTTCATAACTTTCCATGACTTTATATAAATTTTTAAAGATGTGATGAATTATCATTGTGATGATTTATCCGGTCACCGTTATAACTGTACCGTTTTGCATTTCTTCTGTACGTTCCGTCTCCGTTTCTAGATGGCGGCCGTTTTAATGGTTCAATTAAGATTATTTTCCAAATGTGAAATTATCGTGTTTATTTTTTAACTTTACGGTACCTTCCTGCCCGAAGAATGTTTGAAAAATCAATAGATTTATATACTCTTGTTTCTTTGGACAAATTGTGTAATTCCTTATTTGAAATTTAAAAAAAAAACTTACATCAAATAGTATCTACCTGCAAATCTTATAATTTTAGAGAAATTTTGGTTTTGTTTTATTAAATGAAAGAAAAATGGAAACATTCTTTTTGGACGCGTGGTCTTCTCTGCAGTATATGTATTATGAAGAAGTCTGGACGGTTTAGGAAAAAGAGGCACGGTCAAGTGAGTCGAGTACTGAAGTCGGTTCATGTGAAGAGTCGAAATAAAAATAGTATGTATATAAAAATAGTATGAAGAATGGTATATCAGTGCTGGGAAAAGACTTAAAACTTGGTTGCTTCTATTCTCTATCCGAGAGGTAACTCAAACTATATAGCTAAGTGCGAGATAGAGGGCCGTATACTGCTCAGGTTAAAATCTTTACTCATATATATTGTTTTTATGGGTTGAACCACCCAACTGCTCCCAACCTTCTGGAGCCAGTGAGACTATGGCATCTCTAATTGCGGTTTGTTGGGAGGCTGAAGATAGTGTAGAGGGGAAGGAGAAAGTACCTGGATGTTCAGATCTGGTCACCAAACACGGCCAAAGTCATTTCAAGCAACGTTTCAATTCTGAACGGTGGTCTTATACCAGGGCGATAGTGAAAGTATCTTCCACTCTGGACGTGCCCCAAATATACTACATATTATTTTAAATTAGTAATTTATGAAAGAGGACAAATTAATTAATACAATTTACTTGCGCACGCCAGGATTCCAACCCGCGACCTCCAGCTTAGTAGTCGAGAGCCTAAACCCTCGACCACAATTCTTTTATTCATGCACGATATTTTTAAACTGGCACCACTGTGTTCCAAACCTGAAAAACACGGTCAATTTCGCATTTTGTTTCATTTGCATTTTGATATTGAGATAGAACCTGCAGACAAGCAGCCATGTGGCAGCTTCGTGGGACTATCTATACATGTCTAAAAAAAAAATGTAAAATTTTCAGTCAATAAAGATCATTTAATAAAAAAAATTGTTTCTAACTTCACGTTTCTTCGGATGACGTTATTGATCCGGTCTGTTTTGAATTGATTCTAAATCCAGCCAATTCGATTATGCGTTCCGTATTAGGTTTGGTAAATCAATATGTGCTGCAAATGGGTATTACTCACAGACATATGAATATATAGACTAGAAATTGAAGATGAGGGGTAAAATCAACTGTTGAAGAACGAAGGGGGTACAGCTGACTGTGATTCGTCAATAAATCAATCTGACAGTATATAGGCATCTCGCATTATAATATCACCATTTAGTTCTTAAAAGTAAAATCTGCTTTTGAATGAATAGACATTTTTACATGGGAGCGCAAATTACTCGCCACGTTATGAACAAATTTGCGAAGTCCAAATTCGGCAAAATAAATTTCTTCTATTTTCAGAGTCGAATATTTCGTTTACGTATTTAGTTAAGACACTTTTATAAATGTTCATAATTTACTTCCCAGCAACCAACCAGCTTTGCGTTTCGCGTTCAGACGTATCTCGGTGTGATAGTATATGTTTCTACAACTGATCCATATTATACGATGTGAATATGCTTAAAATAAAGTAAAATAATGCTTATACAGGGTGTATCGGCACTAACCCGACAAACTTTAACCAGCTATTCCTTAGCACATTTGGAGTAAAAAATGTTATGTGCACTTTGCTGTCCGGTAACGTTTTTTTTTAATAAAAAATTAATTAAACATATTTTCACCACATGTCACCACTGTTTTATCCTTTGTCAAAATTTGAAAGCAACATCGCAACTCTCGCGTGTTGCTGCGAACGAAGCCCGTATTACATAATCCAGTACCAGAAAAGAAATATTTTATTTAACAATAATGATTATTCACATTTTTCGTATGCGAATCACTGATTGTCTTCTTGTATTGTACACATCAGTTTTATTTTTGTATCTAAATTGTTTCACCTCTGGAATGCTTTGGTTTCACCTCTTACGCGTTTCACGTATTAAATAGTCTAATTTTGAAACTAAGAAACTAATTAGTAGATTTCCTGAATTTATAATCGAAGTCCAATAATTCTGAGCACTTTTAAAAACAATTTTCCTCACTTAGGTACTTATCAATAATAATAATTGGATTATTTGAACAGCGCCGTTGTTTTTTAAATCACCGTAAGTGCTCTGTCAAAATGTTACTTGCTAGGCTATCCTACAACGTATATTTTTTAATAAATTTAGTTATTTACAACTTCGCGGAATGTGATTTATGAATATTATTGCTTATGTTAAAAGCCTTCCAGAATTACCGGAATATAACGAGCAGCTTGACACACTTAAGTTTATTTCCACTAATTTGAAGGTACAAAGAATGTATAGTTTTAAAAACAATCCCGATGAATCAAAAAACGGTTCATATAAAACTGCTGCGCAACACACTGAGACAAAGGAAAGCACTCACACAAACGTCATGACTGCATTGGATTGACCACCTGCAAATGAATGCTGCCAGATTGCTAATTTATTTAAACAATAATTATTAAATTTTATTTAAAATATCGCAATTTTTTTAAAAAATCGACAATAAATTACAACTATAATTTAAAAAAAATATTCTTAACCCCACGCTTTTTCGTAATTGATTAATTAATTCAGAATTTAAACGTTGCTTGAAATGACTAGCCGTATTTGGTGACCAGATCTGAATATCCAGGTTCAGAATTTAAACGTTGCTTGAAATGACTAGCCGTATTTGGTGACCAGATCTGAATATCCAGGTTTAGAATTTAAACGTTGCTTGAAATGACTAGCCGTATTTGGTGACCAGATCTGAATATCCAGGTTCAGAATTTAAACGTTGCTTGAAATGACTAGCCGTATTTGGTGACCAGATCTGAATATCCAGGTTTAGAATTTAAACGTTGCTTGAAATGACTAGCCGTATTTGGTGACCAGATCTGAATATCCAGGTTCAGAATTTAAACGTTGCTTGAAATGACTAGCCGTATTTGGTGACCAGATCTGAATATCCAGGTTTAGAATTTAAACGTTACTTGAAATGACTAGCCGTATTTGGTGACCAGATCTGAATATCCAGGTTCAGAATTTAAACGTTGCTTGAAATGACTAGCCGTATTTGGTGACCAGATCTGAATATCCAGGTTTAGAATTTAAACGTTGCTTGAAATGACTAGCCGTATTTGGTGACCAGATCTGAATATCCAGGTACTTCCTCACCTTCCACTCCTTCCCTTAGCCATAAAACTTACCCCAATTCAACATAAAAATTGTTTAAATTATCGGATGTAATGAAATGCATAATAATTAGACCCCAAAATACTTAATTATTCAGGGAAATAAACCCCTGAGTCATCAGTTGGAAATACCAACGACATTAAGTGAAATTAACAATGCAATAATCCTATTATTGCATTGTTTAAAATTTCACTTAATTATTAGCATTAGCAAATAATATTGGGATTAGCAAATAATAATTTACGACAATTTACTCGGAAATCAATAAAGCCAGAATAATAAAAAAAGAAAGTTATCACTTACGTCGTCTGTAAGTGGCTTTACCAAAGTTTGATAATGCCGTCAGAAGGTGAAACAGCTGTCACGCGTAATAATAATTACAACTAGCAGAACTTGTTTATAAACACACTGTTTTTATAAATTTTTTAATAAGACTGTTAAAATAAAAAAAATCTCTAAATTGAAATGGAGTTCTACAAACTAAACTTAAAATCAAATAAATTTATTGCGAAGGTTCAAAGTACTGTACTGTAATATTATATTAAATAATTTTTACGTGTTTAATTATTGTTTAAAGTCAGATTAAAGCGATTAAAAAACCCACCTGGCAATTCTTATTCGAGTTTCGTTGTTTTTACGTATTGGCGCGCTTACAAGCATCAGTCGTCTCATTTTTAACCATTAATATTTAGTGTGTAGGAAAGAGAGAAGACGCTTTTCGACACACTTGTCGAAAAACTTGTTGAATGCCGACGGGCATACTCTTCTACAGATTTTATTAAATATTGATATGTAGGTAATATTGATGTGTAAATGAATGACATTGTGAGAATTTTACCAATAAATAATAAATGAAAATGCGGACATGTAGTTTATGTTAATTTTTTTATTGGAGCATTTGTTCGAAGTGACTACCATTATTTTCGATGCAAGCGTGTAGTCTTGTTATATTTTGATTATTTAAGTTTGCAGGATTTGCTTTAATTTCTGCAGCGGCTTCCATCACTCGTTCGAGCAGTTGCTCTCTTGAGGCTATTGGCTTAGCATACACTTTTTCCTTGAGAGCCCCCCACAGGTAGTAATCCAGGGGGGTCAGGTCGGGTGATCTTGGTGGCCAAGCAATGGCCGGACTTCCACGGCCTATCCAACGACCAGGAAACTCGACATCCAAGTAGTTCCGCACGGCAATCGAATAGTGTGGTGGGGCTCCATCGTGCTGGAACCACATTCTCCGTAGTAATTCGAGGTTCACATCTTCCAGAATCTCGCCCAGTTGCACTTGTAAGAACTCCAAATACATCGGTCCATTTAGTCTGGGAGGCAACTCGATTGGACCGAGTATTTGATTTCCCAGGATTCCTGCCCACATGTTGATGGAAAATCTGTCCTGGCTCGACGACTCCCGAACAAGCTTGGGGTTTTGTTCAGCCCAATGGTGCAAGTTGTGCACATTTAGCACTCCTGTTTTAGTGAACTGTGCTTCGTCGGTAAACAATATGTTTTTCATGAAGTCTGCATCTCTTATGACATTATGCAGCATTCTTCTGCAGTACACGACTCTGGAAAAGTGGTCATTCTCCATGAGGCCTTGGCAGCGCCTATAGTGAAAAGGTTTGAGCCCGTGCTTCTTCAGAACTCTCCATACCGCCATGTGTTCCCTGTGTCCTATCATCAGAGCGACCCGACGCACGGACAGCGTGGGGTCTTCGGTAATTAAGTTCAGGATTCTCTCCTCAACTGCCACAGGAACGATGTTGTGTCCTCCGCCGGCGCCTTCAATCCGTCCGATGCCACAGTCACGCAATTGTTGATACATCTGAAACAAAACAACAAATAACAACTGCTTTTATTATTCAGCTCAGTAATAATGTCAAATAAACAATCGCGGGCTTTTTCACTCATTTTATTTTTAAAGAACACTTATTTTAGGCACATATCAGAAAACTTACGTTTTCTCTTCATTTATTTCATTTTTTTATAGTAAAATGTATAACAAAGTGTTTTAAATTATAATTTTCTTAACTAGGTACGGTTGATATCTTGGATTCACAGGGGTGAAATTGAATTCAAGTAATTTAAATAATCCCATGGTGAGAAAGGGAGTGAATTCAATTGCAGTGAATGATGCATTTATTAGAGATTAAAATTAATTAACTTTTTAAAACGCCGTTTAGTGACCACTGAACACAAATCACCTAAAGTACAATTTACATTTTTAAAGTTGGTGGCCCCTTGTTATGTTTTTAATGTTCCCAGTTTAAATTTCAAAAGCGCTTTTTGGCATTATCAATGAATGTAAATAGTTTCAATAAACAATTGATAGGGTACAAACCTGGACAAAGGTAGCATGGTGTGGGACGCGTCTTCCAGGAAACCTCATGCGATACTCCCTTACGGCTGCTCGTGAATTTCCATTGCAAAATCCATAAACAAAAACAATATCTGCTTGCTCGGCAGGTGGATAATTGAGGGGCATATTTCAACAGTAAAAACTTAGATAACAAAACAAAAACGAAACTAGAAACTTGATGACATGCGAACTCCCAAAACAGCACTGACCACTGATACGAGACGGGGTGGCGGGAACCACACGGGACTTGAGACAGAATATGTGTGAAAGAGATGACAGTAGCGCGGCGTTGCCAATTATTTTACCCCTATACTGTGGGCAGTAGCGGAGTGTGGAAATTTTATTTATTTTTTGTTTTTAAAAGAAAAAAAATGTTACCGGACAGCAAAGTGTACATAACATTTTTTACTCCAAATGTGCTAAGGAATAGCTGGTTAAAGTTTGTCGGGTTAGTGCCGATACACCCTGTATATGGAATGTAAACGACAATTGGGTTTATTCTCTTTTTCACATCTATTTTTACAAGTTTTCATACCACAAGCCACCATTTTGCCGTGTTATTTCGTAAAATGAACCGATGATGCCTCGACCATAGTACGCACAAGAATGATGACGTCACGTTTTCTAAATTCACTTGAGGCCATAAGCGAGCACAGCCGGCTCCAATGGAACCGGTATGAGGAGTGGGGAATAATACGCTTTTAATCACTTAGGGCAGGTCTACTAATATTCATATGTCTATGGTATTACTGCTTTTTTACATTTTCATTGCGCGACCGATAAATATTTGTCAAATTAACCAGATTGTTCGCGATCTCCGCCTTACTACGATGTAATACGTTCCTAAACCTGGGGGTCGGGCCGTTTAAAAATCTGTCAACCACTAATACTGCCGATTTACGGCCGGTATACGCAGTACATATTCGCGTGATTATGAGCAACATTTTCTACTAACCCGCTCTTATCCCCCCGTTTTATCTATTTTGACCAAGACGGTATACGTATACAGCACCTCGCGAATTCAATAAATTGCCACTGCAGACCATAGATTGCTATTGAACTAAAATATATTACTGAATGGCAAATGAGTAAAGATCATAACTTAAGATTACAAAAAAATTGAAGACCTAATGAAATGAAAAATTCTTCATGAATTGCTTATACTCGTAGTTACTGTCTTGCGTTTTCACCTTATATTATTTTTTTATATTATTTTACCTAATCGTCGTCTTTTTAACAATATGTCTAAAAATGAACTATTTTTCTTCTTCTTTTACACTATCTAAATTTGCATTTCCTGAAACTGTCGAACATTGAACACTGAACATTGTAATGAAATATTTTTTTATGTACCTATATTCCTGCAACTACCTCAGAATATGTTACACCTAGCTGTAAGTTATGCCTAGTTAGGTAGGTAATGTAAAGCATACATATCTGAACTATGCGTCTCGGAAAACTCTGGTTTGAGGCAGTCAACTCATAGATCAGCAACATCATCAGCTGTAGGCAGACTGATGGAACCTAAGCAAGATACTAAGCAAAGTAAAATACTAAGCAAGCCAAATACTAAGTTTGGAGATCGCGCTTTGGGAGTATCTGGGCCGAAGGCTTGGAATAAACTCCCTCCGGAACTAAAATCCATAACAATTTCAACAGAATTCAGGTCTAAACTAAAAACTTACCCTTTTTAAGCTGTCCTTAAATTAAATATATCATTCCTGAGAGAAAGTCCAATTATATCCAATTTTCCAATTATGTCCTAAATCCTGTATCTAAATTTAGCTAATAAACAATTAGTTAATGTTAATTAAGTGTTGATCTTAAATGACCTACTAGGTAAGTATGGTAATGTACGAGTGCCTATATTATCTCCATATATAGTTATTAGATCAATGTAGAAGTGTATTATATATTTTTGTACATCGCCTTTGAGGTGATTTTGTAGAAAAACGGCGCTATATAAATCATCTATTATACATTTAAATTATATAGAATTATTATTGTTTTCTTGTATGAAAATTATATTTCAATAAAATCCGATTTATCGGCACTTAACAGTTAAAATTTGTTCTGTCATCTAAAAGTTTCCAAAAACATCATTAGATGTTAAGGAATTCTAAAAATGTTGTGCGGCAGTAGTATTTTTCCGTAAAAATATTATTTTTATACTTGTTGAGTTACTGGCGGTCCCGTCAATGGTCGCGTAGCATAGCTTCGCGTGTTTTCAAAATATTGTCCCCCAACTCAGTAAGTTGTTGATGTTCAGGACGATGAGTCATAATTGAAAACATGTGTGTTATCTTGATTTGTCAGGTAAGTTTTGGTGGAGTTTTAAAAAACAAAAAATACTTTTATTATTAAAGAAAAATTATTTCCCAGCTGTGAGAGAGTTTCCTTTCAGGATCTTGCGAAAGATGCTGTTTATATCAACTGCGCGATTTATAACTTCTCTTTTCACGAAAGCATTGATTTTCGTAACTTTATAATAATATAATGCCGCAAGATCCTGATCCTGATCCTTACAGGATCTTGCGATATTATTTTATTTTATATAAGTCACGAAAATCAATGCTTTCATGAAGAGAGACGGTATAAATCGCGCAGTTGATACAAACATCACATATTTAGGAGTTTTTTTTATTTAGGGTAAGCAGCGAATTAATAGATATTTTTAAAAAATTCTACCGACAACCCCTTCGTACTAGTTACCGCTTATAATGGTTAAGCTCATGGTCAAATATCTAAATAACCATTCGGTCTATGCACAATCAAAAGCCAATAATTGCACACATAAAAAATCCTCTAAATAAATAGACAATATTATGAAAAAATCATCATCATTATTTCTTTAGAGTTCTATTAATGGAGGCATCAACAGATGGAATTGATTTGCTATATTTGGCAGTGGCGTTTTATTTGTTCCCCAAAGGCACGACCTTTTTGCTGTGCAGAAAAAGGCCATTCCTTTGGGTAAAAATATAACGCAACTGCCTAATGTAGCATAAAAAGCCATTATAATTATTTCTCTAGAGTTCTAATAATGGAAGCATCAACATATTGCATTGATTTGCTACATTTGGCAGTGGCCTTATATTTGTACCCAAAGGCACGGCCTTTTTCTGCACTAACAGAATAAAAGTAAATAAAGAAACATGCCAGATAATATACAATACAATTATATCACCACACTTTAATTACTGTTCAAGTATTCTTTTTCTCTGCAATAAAGAGAAAATGAAAAAAATGCAAATACTGCAAAATAAAGCAATGCGAATAATACTTAAGCGCAACATATACACACTGATAAGAGACATGTTAAAGGAGCTGAATATTTTGACGGTGAAGCAAACTGTGTATTTGAATGTACTTATTTTTATACATAAAATTAACTTAGGGATGATGTCTAAGGAACTGAAAAGAAAAATAAATTACAATAACGAGATACACGGACACGGAACGAGAAATTCTAAGCAAATTAGATTGCCTACAAGAAAAAAAACAAGCACCCAAAAATCTCTGATGTACCAGGCCGTTCAACTCTATAACAAAATCCCGAAGGAAATTGCTGTGATAGAAAATATTAATAAGTTCAAAAATGAATTAAGAAAATATGTCTATCTCAATTATTAATGTTTCTTTTTTGTGACTTTATTGAAATATTTAAGGAAAGATTATGTTTGCCAAACAATGTACATGTTTATATGTTTATAAAACTATTAGCACACACGAAGATGTGAGCTAACTTAAGATTAATAAATAAATTAATAAATAAAACATAAAAGATTCGTCCCTTGAATGCCCAAACACACACATATATTTAATTTTACAAAGTTAATTTCTGCCTTTGACACCTTATGGTAGTGCGGTTAGTGTCGCGTGTGACCTATTTAATAAATTTTATTATTAACCTTTTTTGTGTAAGTAAGGCAGGGTATTCTTAATATTTTGTTTAGACTTTTGGTTTGACTTTTGGTTTGAATCATCCTCCCCAGAGACTGGAGTCAACCGCCCTAACAACTGAACCAAATCTCGATTGGGTAGAACAGACATTTATTTCATATATTAACTGTTGTAATATCATCCTATTGCAGAGAAATGCGTTTATGTCCTCGTGTATATTCGTGATTGCCACCAAAAGTTGATATAATGCAATGTCATCGACAACAAGTTTATCTGCCGAATTTCAGATCGATTAATTTCCACTCCAAGATTTGCATTCATTCACAAAAACAAGAGTGAAATTCAAAAAGACTTATTTAAAAAACCGTGAATTTTATTAAACTATAAAAAATTAAAGGGAACTAATTTATGTAAAATAAATTTCTGTTTTTTTTTTACTAATGCCCCATCATCTCTGTCCACGGAAGACTTCATATCTTATCGAGTAATATTATTACTTGAAATTTATTACGTCTGGTCGTATAAACCTAAATGCCACAAATTTAATGATTGGCTCCCTTAGTTTTAACCTCCTATCATTTCGAAACGACGTACGTCTTTCCAATCCATCTGCACTCAACAGCCATAAAGACAGATTTAATGGTCCCTAACTTCAAATATTTGTTGGCAAACTTAACGTTGTAATTATGATTAATAGTATGTTTGAACTGCAGTTAAATTTAGCAGCCGGTTAGCACCTGAATCGTTAACTAATTTCAGTGCACTGACCCGCGATTATGCAAGCTAATCGGTAGTTATAAATGCTATTACGTATTAAGGCCTAGATAATTAATTACCTGATAGTGGTTATGAACATACATTGTGGGAAAAATATAATTGAAAACTAAACGTTTGAAGATATGTACCGATTATATCAATTTTAAATATGCGTCATATCAATTCAGTGGGTACTCTTCCACATTCTAACTACAGTTGTAATTTCGTTGAATTATTGAATTTAGATTATTAAGTTCTAATTTTTGACAATTTGTAGATGACCGTATTGTTTTGTTTTGTTATTATTATTTAATGACCAGCATTTTGCTGATGTGCTCATATCTGAGTGTCCACTGAGATTTAAATTTGTTGGTGGTGAAGATTAATAAAATGCCAGGGCAACTAGAATGGCAACAGGGCAACTAGAATGACAGGAAAACCAGGGCAAGTCCAGATAAAATTTTGAGAGTCTCAATCAAGTCACCCCTTTGTAATTGTTGGGTTTTGTAATATAATGTGTATTTGTTGGGTTAGCTGGAAGAAATAGGATGTACCTATAAGCTATACCCTTTGCAGGGCCGCCGAGAGGGCACGTTAGCCAAGTCCGAAACTTGGGGCCCGGGCCTAAGGTGGGCCCGGGACGGGGCCCGGATATTTTACTAAAAAATGCCAATGACACTAGGAACGGACGTGGGCCGGGCGCCCAGGCCCGCATGCTCCGTAGGCCCAACTGTCAGAGCGTGTTCCGAAAAATCAGACCTTTTTTTATAAACCGGAAAGACGGGACATAATTTTATAGGTGAGAAAAAACAATGATTACATAGCCGAAAATCATTTTTAAAAAAAAGAACGTTTTCCACACGAATGACACAGCCGAATAACGAGGCATACCAAAAATATTACATCTCATAAATTTTTTTTTCCTTGATCCATCTTATTGATCATAAATCATTATAATGTACAACGTCTATATTAATAAATCCAATGTAATATACTTGTACTTGTAGATTATAATAATAATAAGAATATTATAAAATTTGATTTTGATAAAATCAGCACCATAACCATTATACCTCTAAAACACGTACCGACATCTAAATTGTACGGGGTTCTCTTCACATCTGTCAAAAATTCAAACCAAATGAAAAGTTCGCAGAGAACAAACAATAAATCTAGTGAACGAATTCAAAAATTCGCCTGAAATCAAAGTGATGCCATATAAAAAAATTAAATCAGTGTGGAATTTTACAAAATTAATAGGAACATTTTCAGTAGACGGGACATTTTCATGTAGTGACGAAACGAGCCCAAATAATGGATTTATTTATTTAAAAATAAAAATAAATGTACATTTCTACAAAATTTTACTAACATTTTCGTAATCTTAGTAAAAAGATCTATCCACACGATTTTTTCCAAGTCGTTATGAAATCCATGCAAGTGGCCTATTGAATTGTAAATGGTGATGGCGATTTTTCTGGAAATTTTAGGCCGGATTCTTCTCAAAAAAGATATCTTTTAGGAAATTTTCTTTGGGTATATTCGGCATGTCTATTGAAGTTTAGTTTGGAATCTAATATAACTCCTAAGTATTTGATTTCAGTAACATTTTCAATAATTTCACCATCAATTTTAATTTTGCTTTCACTGAATGTCTTCTTATTTCCAATCACCATACATTTTGTTTTTAATTTAAGCTTATTTATTTTTAGCCATCTTGATACATCATCTAGTTCATTATTTAAAATATTTATTAGTTCTTTATAGTTATCTCCAATTAAGTATATAAGTGTATCATCGGCAAATAGTCGTATATTGCATTTTGAAAATATTTTCACCATGTCATTAATATAGACTTATAGAGTATGAACAATAGGGGGCCAAGGATCGATCACTGCGGTACTCCTAATTTATTTTCCATTGGTTTTGAAAATTGATTATTTATTTTTGTTACCTGTTTTCTATCTTTCTAATATAATAATTTAATTTAGCCTCAAGATATCTTGATTAACGAAGAATATGTAAATACACACAAACAAGAAACACAAGTATTTTATTTTGAGTATTCACCATAACTTTTTAAACATTTCCATTGAATAATTATGCTAAATTCGAATGATTGGTATAGTGGTATAAGAAAAGGTAATGAAGTAGTATTCCTAGCAGTAGCAGGTAAGCATGAACTTATTAATTGTTATCTCACCCCCCCCCCCGGTAAGTTGAGGGGAGGGGGCCCGGTATAGTCTACTAGACTTGGGGCCCAGATTAGCTGTCGGCGGCCCTGACCCTTTGTACTCTATAAATCTTTTTAAAGTCCATCAGTGCATTGATATATTTTTTTAAATGTACACTGATCATCAAACTATATTGGAAAAATCGTCAGGTGTTTATTATTTGACAGTTTTTATGTAATTGCGGGTTATAATAAATCGCAGCTTATTTCGGTCATAGAAAATTGAAGACGTCTCGAAAGTATCGCAAACCTTAAATACATATTATTTCCCAAACATGTGCTCAAAATTTGACCCATTAACAGAGACTACATTACCAGAAGTCAGAAAAAAGCTTTAAAATAATATACTGGCTAAAGCACCCGGAGTTGCCCGGGCTTTATTCTGCTTTAAGAGGTGGGAAAATATGAAATGGGTGGTTTTTCAAAATCTTATGTAAACAATGTCCTTCCTCTTGTTTTGTAGGTCCAAGAGGGTACAAGATTTCAATAGTACATTTTGAAGGTACAAGATTTCAATAGTACCAGAATAAAACTGTAGATTTGAAAAAAAAAAAAACAAATCTAAGCCGCTCGCCCACTCCTCTTTATTTAATAGAGGACCTATTTTATGAACCAAGTCGTGCTTATCTATATCTTACATAATTAGTGCGCTTACATTCTTACTGACCGGGTCTAACGCGCTGTGGAAAGATGAACGACGCTGCATATTAATTTTATTTATCGATAATTAAATTTAGCCATAAAGACCGACTTACTATCGGCGTTAAAGCTAGAGTAGTCGTTTAAAAACTACTGTAAATTGTAACGTAAATTCCCAGTGTAAATTTACGAATCCACAGTACTTGTTTGTTTTCACAATAAGTTATTAATGTTTGAGCTGGTAACTGTGCCTTAAATCATCATTCTTAGTTTATCGTGATTTTCTTTAACTACTTGTTTTGGCTGCCAGGACGACATTTCACAGGCGTATATTTCGGGTTACCAATATTAATATTATATATCACTGCCAGAATTACACATGGACGAAAGTGCACCTGAAGATAATTACACTAGATTTAAACAAGTAAAAAAATTAAGTTTAAATTTTAGAAAATTTAAGTGTCACTAAATATTTAATAAGTTTAAGTCACTAAATATTTCATATTTGAAAACAAAAACTTTAGTTCGGTTAGGTGAGGATTTTTCGAAGTGTGAAATTCCAGTAGGTGTAATTTAAGAAGGTGTATTTAAGTAGGTGCAATTGTCTCAATGTGTAATTTAGTCTACATGCATTTTTTAATCCACTGTTATAGTGGTAGAACAAAGTGATAAAATAATTTTTAAAAACACTAGTATTATAAGATAATTATGTGAATTTACCTAAACTCAATTTATCTAAATTATTTAACAGGAAAAAAAATATTTATAATTTTTAAATTGCATAAAATTGTTAATTCAAGAGTTGACTGCCCTGACGCTATTTGTTGTCATTACATGTACCTCAGAAGCAATGGCGGCTCGTAACTTTTAGGGTGTAGTGCTAATATTATTAAAAATGGCATTTCTGATGTTGTAGCTGAAAACTTTTTTTTTAATTATTTTTTTGTATAAAGATTTTCAGAATATCTTCATTAAAAAATCGATTTTCGACCAGAACAACATCAAGAATTAAAAATTATTTTCAGCTAGAACAACATCAATAATGCCATTTTTTGTAATAATAGCACTCTATTAACCCAAAAGCCGCCTCCGCTCCGAAGCACACTAGATGGAATAATATTGTTTCACAACAATAAATTTATAGACTTCGAAATTAATTAATAGATGTCGCTGAAAGTTTTATTTAAAATTTTGACACACACTTTTTCAAATTCAAATTCCGCACTTTTTAGTAAATGTCATAATTTCATAATTTGTACAATTGTCCAGTTAATCCGTTCGTGTGTAAGTCTGACAATGTAATTATTATTGGTACGCGATGTTCACGCCTTTGTAATTTCGTCATGTTACCTTTTTTAAACATTTCTAAAACAAGAAATCTGATATTTATAAAGGAATTGCCTGCTAGAGTCGAAAGGAAAGGGACTTGTTAGATTTTTCAGGTGTTGAGTGGTTTTGCATTTCATCATCGTTCGTAAGCCAACGTTTTTGAAAGCCTTGTGTTGTGTCAATCATTAGGGTAAATGTGTGGAGCGTAGAAAAATCTTAGTTTATTTACGTAGCAATGATACCGTGTCAGTGGAGTATAATCCTCTTGCTAGCTGCAGCGGTTACTTAAGAAAATATCATCATTTTAGAGGTGTATTTACAACGAAACGCAAAAAAATACTTATAATCGAGGCTGGACAGAATGGTAATAACGTAATTAGTAATAAGTATTGTTCAATTTTGCTGTTTACCGTTACGATACTGTGTCCAAAAGCATTTTATTTTCATATTTTTAATGTTGTTTCGTGTGCAACTTTTGTGGTTGTTTTTATTTTGCTGCGTTCTCTAAAACACTCAATCGGGCGTGATAAAGTTTTGCTGTGTTACAAATATGATTTACAATTGTTCTTGATTTACAATCAATCTCCGTGGTCGAGGGGTAAGGCTCTCGACTAGCAAGCCAGGGTGGCGGGTTCATATCCCGGCGTGCGCAAGAAAATTTCAGTTGATTAATTTGTACTATTTCACAAATTACTCATTACAAATAATAAATAGGATATTTGCTTAAATCATAAGGAAATAGTTCTGTGTTACTACCGGTAATTTATTTTTATACATGGTAATATTTACGGCAATACATTTTATTACATGGTAAAAATCACTGCAATACATTTTATTACATGGTAAAATTCACGGCAATACATTTGTATACATGGTAACATTCACGGAAATACATTTGTATACATGGTAACAACTACGGCAATACATTTTTATACATGGTAACATTCACGGCAATACATTTGTATACATGGTAACATTCACGGCAATACATTTTTATACATGGTAACATTCACGGCAATCCATTTTTATAAATGGTAACATTCACGGCAATACATTTTTTTACATTCGTGGGTAGTGTAAGGTTCACATGTACATGAAATTTCCTTAATTAAATGTGTATGTTGATATTTACTACGTGAACACTTCGCAAGGACGGCGAAGGAATTGGGTGTTCAAGCGACAATGTTAGAAAATTGTTTTTCATTCTAGTAGTAAGGGGCGCTTCCGATGCACATTAAACTGTGATTTGTGATGAACATGACGTGTAAAGACTCAAACAGATACACGTAAAAATTAATCATTTTTGTTTGAAAAGTGCCCCGTATTTTGTTATCTGTATTGATAAGAAACATAGATATTTTGGTAAAAATATTAATTGTTTTGTATTTTTTTTTAGATATCGTCAGGCCCGTTATGCCTCCCGCCGAGTCCGCAAGCGTGTCGTGTTCAAGCACGGAGACTGCAATGTGGTGCAAGGCAACGTGTCCAAGCGCCGCAAGCGCTACCTGCAGGACCTGTTCACCACCCTGGTGGACGCCCAGTGGCGCTGGACCCTGCTGGTGTTCGCCATGAGTTTCCTGCTGTCCTGGCTGGGCTTCGCGCTGGTCTGGTGGCTCATAGCGTACGCGCATGGTGATCTGGACAAGAATGAGGACCTGACGCCCTGTGTCATCAATGTGGACTCGTTCACGTCGAGCTTCTTGTTTAGTGTGGAAACTCAGCATACTATAGGGTAGGTTTTTTTAGTGTTTATTAATGTATCATCTCCTCTATTTAAGTTCTATAGCATATGTCTATCTAAGTATTTTCATGTATATATATACTAGAGCTGGTATTCGGCTAATCCCGAAATATCGACAAATTTTTTTCGGAACCTTTTTTCATCAGTCAGTCGAAATCGTTCCGTTTACCTAAAAATTCTAACTAAGAATGCTGGTCAAGCACACAAATATTCTGCTTTATATTTTAAAAAAAGTTTTAGGACGGGTTGTTTCGGAGAATTTGAACAATTCATGGAATTTCAACGTTCATTTTCCAGTTCTGTGAAAGATTTTTTCAAGTTCTGTTTTAATTTCAGTTTTGTCAAGCAACTAGCCTATAATGATATAATAACAGAACTTGAATAGAACTTTCACAGAACCCGGAAATGTACGTTGAAATTTGATGAATTGTTCAAATTCGCCGAAACAACCCGTCCTTACAGAAATTCTAGATAAGAATGTCAAGAGTAAGTTGTATAGAAATTCTAAATAAGAATGCTGGTCCAGAATACAAATATTCAGCTACATAGTTAAGAGAAAGTTGCATGGAAATTCTAAATAAAAATGCTGGTCCACCGCACTAATATTCTGCTTTACAGTTAAGAGAAAGTTCTACAGAAATTCTAAATAAAAATGCTGGTCCAGCACACTAATATTCTGTTTTACACTTAAGGGAAAGTTGTACAGAAATTTTAAATGAGAATACTAAGAGTTAGTTGTACAGAAATTCTAAATACTAATGCTGGTCCAGCACAAAAATATTTTGCTTTACAGTTAAGAGAAATTTGTACAGAAATGCCAAATGAAAATAGGTAGTAAGAGTTAGTTGTACAGAAGTTCTAAATAAGAATGCTTGTCGAGAACAGAAATATTTTGCTTTATAGTTAAGAGAAAGTTGTACAGAAATTATAGATGAGAATGCTAAGAGTAAGTTTTACAGTAATTCTAACTAAGAATACTGGCCAGCACAGAAATATTATGCTTTATAAGAGTAAGATGAATAGAAATTCTAAATAAGACCACTGGTCGAACATACAAATATTATGCATTATAGTATTCTGTATATAGAGTAAGTTGAAAGGAAAATAAAACCCTTAACGATTTTTGTTTTAGGTATGGAGGAAGAATGACAACTCAGGAATGTCCGGAAGCTATCTTCATCATGTGCCTTCAGAGTATAGTTGGAGTATTTATACAAGCATTTATGGTAAGAAATTGTCCTACAATCATTTTTGGAAACTGTTGAAATTATGGCAGGTGTGTTTTATCATGATACAAGATTCCATGCAAGATACCATGAATACAGCTGAATGTCAGAAAAGTAAAAAAAAAACCGATTGCTCATTTTCCTTTACATTTGCAAGTATTTTATCCATGGCATTTCTCTGGTCACAGAGAAAACTGCTGAAAAGCATTTAATTATTTAGATCTTTTCTGGATTCTTTTTTTGGTATGTTTACTTTGCATTTATGAGCAGATAAATACAATGCGATGTTGTTTAATGCTATTTTGCACCATCAACAAGATAATTAACTCTTTTCCAAGAAAACTAAGTCGAAAATATAAAATGCGCTTTGATTTATCTACCGTATCAACATTTTTGACATAATTAAAATTGTGGCATGGAACGTTCAATGCGGGTATTGTATTTGTTTTATTTTTGAATCTCATCCCACGTGAATGTTTCGACATTCTAGTCGGACACTATATTTGTTAGTACTCCTATCTTACATGATTGTGACCTATGCCAATTCAGGTGGGTATTGTTTTTGTAAGTAATCCCACCCCAGATTCATTTTTCAAGTATTGTGACATTCCAGGTGGGCATTGTATTTGTTAATATTAACACCACACTTGACTGTGGGGACATTTTAAGTAGGCATAATATTTGTTAATATTACCACTACATTTGAGTGTGGGGACATTTCAGATGGGCATTGCATTTGTTGGGTGATTCCAGGTCTATTTGTAAGTATTCCCAAATCACATGATTGTGGCGACCTTCCAGATAGGTATTGTGTTTGCTGTTATTCCAACCTTACAAGAATGTGGTATAATTCAAGCTGGACCAAGCACTTGTTAGCATACCCACCTAACATGATTATGAGGACGTTTCTGGTAGGCATTGTACTTATTAGAATTACCAGTTTAAAGGATTGTGGCGACCTTCCAGGTGGGCATTGTGTTCGCCAAGCTCTCTAGGCCCAAGAACCGCGCGCAGACCCTCCTGTTCTCGGACTCGGCCGTCATCTGTCAGAGGGACGGCATCTTTGTGTTCATGTTCCGTGTCGGGGATATGCGCAAGTCGCACATCGTCGAGGCGCACATACGGGCGCAGATGATAAGGAAGAAGGTAGAGTCGAACAGCGGCCGACGCCATCTTGGAACCATTCAAAATAAGAGAAAATGTTGCTTTGTAAGCGGCCATTGTAGGGTCATAAGTCACAAGTTTGACACGGACATTATGATTCAAATCTTTGCATTGCGGACGTGTGTACCTAATTTAAAAATGAAAAAAAAACTTACGGACTTTAACGAATATTTTTCTACAGTTTAGTTTAGGAAGTAAGATTAGGTCTTAGAGTCAAATCATTTTGAAGAGGACATGTTAGTGTGCACAAAGATAGTATCGTTTCGAAACCGTTTTTCTAACTGGTTTGGAACAACTGGCCGCAGTCCCCTCTTACTCCGCAAATGCCCAAAGCTAATGGGTGCGTAGCATTGACCAAATAAGACCATCAATGATGCGTAGCCATTTCGCTTGTCAATTCTATTTAAGGCGATGCACTACGTCGTGTAATATTTTAAATTGAGCAGCTATCAATAACAACCCTTACGTAGATGGCGATAAGGTTTAAATTCCCGCTTAACACCATCCGCCTGTTTTGATTTATGCAAGAAAAAAACATGGCCAAAAAGTGATTTTTATTTTATTTTGTGGATGTTCAGGGATAAATATTTAATTGTTTTCCGATCATATTATAAATAACTTAATTTGCCGCATTATACAATAAAAAAAAAAAACCGAAAATGGGTTCGTAAGTAGGAGTTTTTGAACTTTAAAGCAATTTTCATAGGCCTATACATTATTTTTTTCTGGGCTTATAAAAAGACTTAAAAATACTCGATTATTTCAAAGGCCAATATGTATTCTACTCGCAGTATTTAATTAAAGCATCTGAAACATTTCTAGGCGACCAAATTTTCAAATCAAAAACACACGATTTTAAATTACTACGTAGTGCATCGCCTTAAATTTAGACTTACGATTCGATTCGACAACGTTCTTTTCTCTTAAATTTTTCAGATTATTAGCTCCAGTACTTACTTACGTATTATTTGGAATAATTTTGAAAACATAACCTAACATTAGCTTTCAAAATGTTTTGGGATAAAATAAGCATAATGGCATGTTTTAGAATGGCAACCCATTCTAAAACGTAAAGAATAATATTACGTTACCCATAATAAAGTTTTCTTACATATTTGTCTGTAGAAAACTTTAAAAAACGTCACATGCGGTCTAAACTTCCTAGCAAGCGTTGGAATTTGATTTAATTGCCAGAATTTGACATCAATTTGGGAAAGGGTTCAACACCTCATCACTCTTGTTTGCACGCTAATGGGCATTAAAAAGTGAAAATGTAAACTTGTAACTTTGCCAAAACATGTGATTAACGCCAATACTCTTCAGTTCGTAAACATAAACAACGTTGCGGTCTTGAAGATGATTTGCTTACAAATAAAAAGCAACGTTTTGTATTTCGGATAAAAGTGAATAAAAGTCATTTTCACTCTGCTTACACTCGTTCATTTGGCAGCCTTCAGACTAAACTTGACACACTAAATGCGAAGTTTTTTGTTACTCGTTTGATCGTCGTGAAAAAATGAAAATAATATATATTATTGACTTCTCAATGTTACGCGAAAATCTTTGATATTTCAAGGTGAACATAATAGGGTATTGGGTATTCAGTTTTTCTCTTTTTTCCCGGTTTGAACTTGGGTTTTGACAGCTGTTATTTTCTCTCGATGTTTGACTCCAAGATGGCGGCGTCCGCGTCCCGCTCAATTGTGATAGCTGTTTGTACAGTTTGTTTTCTTTGTCCGTAGGTGGGTCTAATATTTGCGAAACTAGCTCGAGCCAAAAAGCGAACCACTACGTTGCTTTTCTCTCGTAACGCGGTGGTTTGCCTGCGGGATGGGGAATTCTGCCTTCTTTTCCGCGTTGGCGACATCCGGAAGTCGCACATTCTAGAAGCGCACGTGCGCGCCCAGATCATTCGAAAAAAGGTACTTCAAATTTTAAAATAAGAACACTCGTTCCATGTTTGTTTTTTGTCTTTGTTGCATCGCTGCAAGTTTGACTGCTAAATAAAGATACTTCAAAAGCTGCAGTAAAAAGCTAATGAAGCTAGAAAAATAAGCCTTGCTAGTTTGAAATAAGCAGATAAATTAATTTGCGACTTTTTAACTGTAAATAATTCCTACTTTCTACTGCAGTTATTGATTGGTATCAACATATTTTCGCAAACCCCTGCCTGCTTCGTAGATATTAAACCCACCTGATTTCGATTACTTGCTATATCATTTGTTTTTTTTTTAAATATATTTATCGCAATGCACTAATATATTAACCATTTATTGGATAACCAGCACCCCTGCCGTTGGTCATCCCAAATGGTTTGCGACGATTGGTGACTTAGCAGGGGTGCCCGGGTTCATGGGGTGAGGTTTGTCTAGGTCTTGGTGGCGAATGCGTTTGCCCACCTAAAGTGTGGCGGGCCGGATCGGAAGAGACTGATGATGGAGAAATTTTGACCTCTCCTGCCGGACTCTCTCGACCCATCGCCTTGCTCCGCAGTGGGAGGGATAGATTCATGCGTCAGTCACTCCTGGACACATTGACCCCATGATTCTTATCCACTCCTTGCACCTTTTTCTTTCCCAGAACTGCCTCTCCTTCCTTCCCTTTAAAAGACCCCCACAACATCCTCAAAGATGACATTTCTTTGGCGATATTGCCTTTCACCTTCTGTTTGGAGCTAACGTAAAAAAAATTGCTTGAATTTGTGTTTTTTTTTTTTATTTTGCTCCTCAACTGTTAGGGCTCGCACGCACTTTCTCGCCGCACCTCTTCTTGAGATGTTCTATTAAATTTGCTTAACTGTACTAAGGCTGGCCACTTTTGAGTTCAGAAGCTGTGCTGAAGGGACAAAATATACCCTTTCATGTATATTTTGAAAGGGTATATTTGTGTGGATAGCCCGATAAATCATTTTTTTTATTTTTTCGACGCGATTTTCTATATAGGTACACGATAACTACTACCTCTTTGATATCCACGATAACAATGACGCAAAAAGCCAGGCTTATTTTCATACAGTTTGCAACCGCATGCTGCGGTTTGCTATCCGGTAAGTCGTGGTACGGCTTGCCATATAAACGGTTGACCGTGCGGCCAGCTCTGCGTTTGTGCCCTTAACAGTAATTACTAAGCACTTGCTACTTTATATTGACTTGATACTTTATTTTGACTTGCTACTTCATTTTAACTTTTATTTATTTTAACTTCCTACTTTATTTTGACTTGCTACATCATTTTAACTTGTTACTTTATTTTAACTTGCTACTTTATTATGACTTGCAACTTTATTTTGACTTGCTTCTTTATTTTGACTAGCAACTTAATTTTGACTTGCTTCTTTATTTTAACTTGCTTCTATATTTTGACTTGCTACTTTATTTTGACTTGCTTGTTTATTTTAACTTGCTTCTATATTTTGACTTGCTACTTTATTTTGACTTGCTTGTTTATTTTAACTTGCTTCTATATTTTGACTTGTTACTTTATTTTGACTTTCTACTTTATTTTAATTGGCTACTTTATTTTGACTTGTTTCTTTATTTTGACTGGCTACTTTATTTTAACTTGCTTCTATATTTTAACTTGCTACTTTATTTTGACTTGCAACTTTATTTTGACTTGCTTCTTTCTTTTTACTAGCTACTTAATTTTGACTTGCTTCTTTATTTTAACTTGCTTCTATATTTTGACTTGCCACTTAATTTTGACTTAGGTACTACTTTATTTTGATATACAACTTTATTTTGACTGAATCTGAAGAATTGCTTGATTATTAAACTACTTATCTAGTATTGAACTATTTTCTTTAATTAACAGAAAGTATTTTAAACAGAATCACAATTTACTACACGGAGAAAAATTAGTAATGCTGATTTATTGAAATCCTATTAAAAACCGGATAGCAGGCCGTTTCCTAAAAAAACTTTTAGTACATTAATAATATATCGGAACACCTGTTCATGTACCTGCGTTGATTTTTTTTGTAATTTACTATGACGAAATGTGAAAATATTAGAATTTTTATGAAAACGGGTTCCGACGTCACGATAACATATTCGTGTTCTACTGAAAATTTATTAGGAAACCTGTCAATTCATTCGTTAAAGGCCGGCGATCCCGTTTTTATAACTATATTACGAAAAAATTTAAGAGATTCTTAATAAATTAGCAATATTTACATCAGTAAGTGTTCTCCATATATAAAGAAATGTTAATATCACAAATTTTTATTATATCCAACGAAGAGGCTTAGCTAATTGAATGTACGCATTAAATTGGATATTTAATTGAAAATGCATAGTATATTCTCTAAAACCCTGTTCACTTAGTGTATCTAAAATCTACTGGCGTATTTTCCCGCCCAAGAACGCTAACAGCCTTTTCCATGTTAAATTTTAGCAAGATCCTTCCAATGCCCATATGAATAGACCTGATGCAAGCTGTTTCTTATTTTTCTGCATACCTAAGCTGTCTCTTATTTTTCTGCATACCTAAGCTCTCTGTTATTCTTCTGCATACCTAAGCCTTCAGGCATTACGCTTCTGACATAATACATGCTTCCCACAAATAATTATTGAAAGATGATACTGGAGATATTATAATATCTCCAGTATTGCCAATTCTAGGCGGTTCTAACCTCTCTCCCATACAAAGTTGGTACTACGGAACCCCCGCATACCCAATTTCAACCGATTTATAACAAGTTTCTCATCAACTCCTTAAGTTTTTAAGTTCCAAAAAATATTAATATTATTTTTTAAGATAATATCTATACCTTTGTTTTGCACAAACATTAATTACATGTAATTCCCACAAGTAAGTAAGTAAGCTCCGAAAATTATTAAAAACACGTTTTGTTCCGTTATTTAATATGTTATAGGCATGAAAAAATAATTAAATCATTAAAAGCAACTAAACATTTCTCGAGAAACTTTTGCTTAAACGAGTCGGGTTTAATAAAATTTTTTACCATTTTCGCTTAATTATTATCGTTTTTATTAGGGCGCTCCTTTTAACATTTGTATTTACATATATGTTTTTCAAACCATCTTTGAACGTTTACTGCGAGGCCTTAAAAATCTCTTAAATTTATTCGTATTCCCGTTAAAAACAGGACTGCAGGTCTTTAACGAATTAATTGACAAGTCTGTGTAAAAACATGAATGTCGGAATGATGTCGAAACAAGTGTTCAAAAAAATAACCCCCTAGTGACACGCAAAGGCCATTACTACTTCTGTCATTTATTCTGTTGTATCATCCCCTTAGGTGACCCGCGAGGGTGAGCTGCTCCCGTTCTACCAGCAGGAGCTGAGGGTGGGAGCGGATGGGGAGGAAGACCGCCTCATGTTCATCTGGCCCACCACCATCGTCCACAAGATCAACGAGAATTCGCCACTCTACGGCCTCTCAGCCTCCGACATGCTGAGGGAGAGATTCGAAATCGTCGTCATGCTGGGTGAGTTGAACTCATAATATCATCAAACGTGCTTATTTCGGTTGTCGGTGCATCGGTGCATGCGTGATGTGTAATATTCCTCCAAAGTACGTAAAATTATTTGCGTCCAATAAATTATTAATTTTTCAAAATTGGAAATGATAAGTATAAATCACAGTAGACAAACGATAGGGTATATTTGAAATGTGAATTTCTTTTGTATAAATGTTTGACAAATGTTTCACAATGTTATTGTCATTCGAAAAGAAAAATTTTCCTCTTTTGAAAGGCAAGAATAATCTCGAGGCAAATATATTTTATAAATACTTTCATCTTCTTAAATCCTGTAATCTACAATTATAATATCTCGTGATTTTTCACTAGTAGAATTGATAAATGATAAATTAAACACGTAAAACGTCCAACAATTGAACGAATTGAAAGGAAAAATAATGACCTTGACTTTGTACAGTAACGAGCAGCTATTATAAATTACCTTCTCTGAACGAATGAGTTGCTGCCTTTGGAGCACAAACGTCGGGTAGGAATGCTGTACCTTTTCTACAGCTATTTCAATGGAATTTGCTCCGAGGAGTGAGTGTCATTGATTACTTCGACACCACCTGTGCACAGTCGGGAAACACGTCACACGAACACCCAACATTTTTTGTACACTGTTAACAATCATCACATGAGAGCAGGTCGCTTCTAAGGCAATCTTCAACAGCTCGGTTGTGGAATAATTTACCGGCATCTGTTTTTCCTCCTTACCACAACATGGGTCTCTTTAAGACCTAGGTTCGCGAACACACTCTCCACACAGCATGACATTTTCCCTCTGCCTCCAGTGTGGAGTTGATTTTTTTTTCAAACATGTCAACCGAGTCTGATTGCCTTAATGTCGATAAGTTTTGTTAAATCTTACTTCTAAGTAAATACCCACAATCTTGGCACTGGACACTTTTTGAAAATATTTCTAACCCTTTGCTACACATTTCCAGTAAATTTTAGTGATGGATAACATATTTTCAATGTTGTAATGTATAAATATCGTGTAGTAAATAGTTGAAACCCCTTCACTATTAATTAAAATTGGACGAACGACAATTAAGTCAAAAAAATTACCCGTCTCTAACGAGAATTATTACTCAGCACAGCCGTGAAAAATAACTGAATATTATAATAGTGGGATTTGTGAAACTGAAAGTTTATGTAAGGAACACATCAGAGCAAAGATAATTATTGCCGCAGAATGAAGAAAATGGATTCACGAAAAATATTCACCGCAGAAAACTTTAGTTTTATTTTATTTTATGTTTTATTTGTTAACTTGACACATCAGTTCCAATTTTGAAAATGACAATAAAAATAAAATTTCGTTAAAATATAATATTTTAGATAGGTAGGTACTCTTTCCCTTTTCAGAATTCTTGACTCAATCAGTTCTAATTTTAAAAATTACACTATTTAAAATGAATCTGAGTTCATTGAATGAGAGTTACAATCACTTACTGAAGTTACATACTGATTCACAACCGAATGAGTATGTTTGATTTCATCTTACAATAATTCTGAGTCCAAGATTTCGCGAAATGCCAATAGATAAACCAAAATGAAAAGGTTCTAAATATTTAATTTACAGTAAAATGCTTTTCTTTTTTTTTTATTGCGCAATTTTAAGTAATGTTATTTTAAAAAAAGTGTCGCAAAAATGCAATGGCGTCATATTGACAGTTCAACGTTTTACCTAAAGTAATCCACGGAAACCATAGATGATTGAAACAAAGTGAGATTTTTCATACTTATGATAGTTCATGGCCTATCTGCCTTGTTACTTTAATCATAGAATAAATAAGATCACTAGAAATGCTTTCCATACTGATTTGAATGGAAACCAATGTCGCCACTGACCTAGTACATTTTTATTCTATATCCTACCCCATTTAGCATGCGGTCTGTTTCTCTTACACTAGCCTGACCTCGTATATCGCCATTCCATTTGAATTTCATAATGATGGTGGCCACATGGCATTTGTGGTGTTCTTCTTTATTCTACACATTGTTTAATTTTAAACATATCTCTGAAAAAAAATTATGTATGCCACCGCATTGGCGACATCAAAACTATATGCAACCGCATTGGCGACATCGAAATTATATACAAACGCATTGGTGACATCAAAATTATATACAACTGCATTGGCGACACCAAATTTATATACAACCGCATTGGCGACATCAAAATTATATACAACCACATTGGCAACATCCAAATTATATACAAACGCATTGGCGACACCAAAATTATATACAACCGCATTGGCGGCATCAAAATTATATACAACCACATTGGCAACATCCAAATTATATAAATTCGCATTGGTGACATCAAAATTATATACAACCGCATTGGCAACATCAAAATTATATACAACCGTATTGGTGACATCAAAATTGCAAAATTTTAGCAAAATATTTGGACGGGTTATTTCACAGAATTTGAACAGTTCAACAAATTTCAAAGTTAGTTCTGTAAAGGCTCTTTTTAAGTCCTGTTATTATATCAGTATTGGCCAGATATTTCACAAAAAAGGGAAATAATAACAGAACTTTCACGAAGTTTGAAAATAAAATTAAAAAAATCAATAAATTGTTCAAATTCTGTGACACAACCCGTCCCTAATTAGCGGTTTCTCAATTTTATTGGTGAAAGCGACCCTCAGAATAATAATTCAGTAATAATAATTCAAGTTTAACATAGTCATTTTTTTTCAGAGGGTGTAATAGAATCCACGGGGATGACCACCCAGGCCAGGAGCAGTTTCCTACCCTCTGAGATCTTCTGGGGTCACCGCTTCGAGCCTATCGTGTCCTTCAAGAAGGAGACTGGGGAATACGAGGTTAGTCATTACACGATCCATACATAATTTAACATTTTTTTATTAAACAGGGTATATAAACTTTTTCTGTACGATCGGAGCATGTCTCCAGTAGAAAAACTCCAGATTCGACGTAATGTGGGTGCGCGTCAATCTTGCCAGTACGGCAAGATTCTACGCATGTCTATACCGCTCACCAAACCATAGCGAATCAGACACTTCCGAACTCTTCAAACATTTGAGCGATACTATTGACGATCTCTTGCCCCGCTACCCTTCGGCCGAGTTTGTTGTTCTGGGGGACTTCAATGATCATAACGAACCATGGTTGAAGTTCTCAGGCCCAACGGACTCGGACAACGGAAATCCTTTGCCATTTGCTACGGATTAGAGCAATTGGTTCAGGAGCCTACAAGGGTTCCTGACGTCCAGACTCACCGCTCCAATCTGTTAGACCTATTCTTAACTACTGTGCCACACAGTTATAAGATTGACGTCACAGCGCCTCTGGGATCATCCGACCACTGCCTAGTGACGACATCAATCCCCGTCAACCTCAGACCAACCAATGAGAGGCTGAGGAGAAAAGTGTGGCACTATAGGTCAGCAGATTGGTTCGGTATGCGGGCCCATTTCAACGCTTTTCCGTGGTCAGCTGTTTGTTTTCGGACTTCGGACTCTTCAAGATGTGCCCAGGAGATTGGTGAAGTCATCAAATCGGCGATGGATGGCTTCATACAATCGACTATTAAAGAAACTGGTGTGGGCTCAAAGCCGTGGTTCAGTCGACAATGCTCCGAAGCAGTTCGACGAAAAAACGCGGCTTACCGAGCCTACAACACATCTCGAACGCCCGAAAGCAGATCAGCATACAACAAATCGGCAAAGGAATGCAAGAGAATCATTAATAGGTCAAAATTCTAACACGACCTGCAGATCAGCAAAAAGCTGGCTGCCTGCCTGCATGGCAGCAGAGCATTCTGGTCGCTTACGGGATCAATAGGTCGGAATTTTTGCAAACCCAGTTTGCCACCTCTTACCAGACCTGACGGCTCACTAGCAAACACCGCCACCGAAAAGGCCAACCTATTAGAGAAAATGTTTGCGGAAAACTCGACCCTCGACGACGGAGGTGCTGTTCCGCCGTCGGTTCCTCACTGCGGCTTCTATATGAAAAAGCTGAGGATCCGGCATCGGGATGTACTCCACGTTATACGGGGGCTCGATATTAACAAAGCTAGTGGACCTGATGGAATACCTGCCCTGGTATTGCAGAGGTGACCGCTCCAACCCGGCCAACTACCGCCCCATAGCGATCACATCAGTTCTGTCCAAAGTGATGGAACGTGTGATCAACGACAAACTGCTCACATACCTCGAGAAGAACAAAATTATCAACGACCGTCAACACGGATTCCGGCGGAACCGCTCGTGCGGTGATCTTCTCGCGTATGTGACGAATGTTTGGGGGCGGTGCCTGGAACGTCACGGTGAGACCCAAACAGTCGCACTAGACATATCCAAGGCCTTTGACCGGGTCTGGCACCGAGGACTTGTCAACAAATTGCCTTCTTACGGACTTCCCGCATCCCTGTGTACGTGGATTGCTGACTTTTTAAGGGATAGGTCGATTCAGGCAGTTGCTGATGGTTTCACCTCTTCCTCACACTCTATAAATGCTGGCGTCCCACAGGGATCGGTTCTGTCTCCGACTTTGTTTTTGTTGCACATCAATGACCTTTTGGCATGTGCACCGATTCATTGCTACGCGGATGACAGTACAGTTCATGATAACTTTTTGTTTGACAAGCCCCCAAAGGGCACACAAACTCCAACGGCTCGGAGAGCTTTGAAGCAGAGAATGTACGGTTATCTCGAGAGTATTTCCTCCTGGGGTAAAAATAATCTCGTCGAATTTAATGTTTCAAAGACCCAATCCTGTCTGATTACGTCTAAAAGGGATCCAAATGATAATCTAGTCTCCTTCAACGGAAGCAATCTTCCGAACAGGCCTTCCATTGATATGCTTGGTGTAACTATAAGTGACCAGCTCAGGTACGGGGGCTCCATCGAAGCCAGAGTAAAGTTGGCCTCTCAGAAGCTGGGCGTACTGTACAGGGCCCGCATATACTTTAATAGTACACAACTGCTGACCCTGTACAAATCGCAAGTGCGCCCTACTGTCGAATTTGGCAGCCATCTCTGGTCCGGAGCCCCTAAATACCTGAAAAAACCCTTGACTCTGTGCAGAAACGGGCGGTCCGTTTGATAGATTCCCCAATCTTAACAAACGGACTGCAATCTTTAGAGCACAGGCGTCAGGTAGGTATGCTGTCCTTGTTCTATCGGTATTACAATGGAAGATGCTATGAGGAACTAGCATCATTGATCCCTTAGGCACCGGTGCGTAGTCGGGATACACGCTAAACGCGCGCCCAACATTTGTACACGGTTGACATTTGTCACATGAGAACGGGTCGCTTCTACGATTCGTTCTTAAGTTCAAAAGCTCGGCTGTGGAACGAACTGCCGGCCTCCGTGTTTCCTCCCTCCTACAACATGGGACTCTTCAAGACCCACGTTCACTCCTTCCTCTCCATAAAAAGACCCTCCACACAGCATCCCCAAAGATGACATAGGCCCTGAGGGAAATTATTTTCTTCAGGGCCTCCTGTGTGGAGTTAATATAAAAAAGGAGATATTGTTGTTACCAGTAGTTAGCTATTAAACCGTTTTTTTAAACAATTTTATCAATTTTATTAAAAAGTGGTTACTGAAAAAACCAATAATTGGGTGAATTGTCCAAATAAATAGTTCGTTAGTTCCACTTTCGGCCGCCTGCTTAGAAAAGTTTGTATGTCTGTAACATGCTTCGAGAATAACTATTTACAATTTCTATTTATCTAATTTGTTGTTAATTTCACACCAAAGAAAATCCGAATGAATTTTTCGATTGCCGATTCTTGATACTTATAGAAAATAAAGGGTCTACAACATAATCCTTGCAGCGACATATAGAATGATAAATACGTATATAAGCAGGTAATTACGAACCTGTTTAAGGTTGTTCTTGAAAGGTCTTCAAGGATGAAGTTGAACGAACCTCCACTGAAATAAAATGAAACATTTAATCTTCTAATTCATTTATTCTTCGTCTTTGGAAATATACCAGAATAATCTATTAGTTTTTAGGAATAATGCGTAATATTGCGTCCCTACCTACCTTATCTCCAGCTTTGGACATAGACATTTCTCAAATGCATTAAATATTGCCGATATGTGTCGGTTTTTAGGTTGTCAGGTCGTCAGCCCTACTCATCTATAGGCGACCTCTGTTTCTCTATACCAGCCACAAACGCCATTCGGTGACATTGGAATTCTAAAGGTCATTTGTTGGTCGTGCTACATGTCCAGTATAGTCCCACAAATTTAATGTGGAGATTGTGAAAGTATTTTCAACTATCTTTGTCTTATCCAGAAAGTTGTAAAACATGCAAGAAACAGTCACACAAGATTCCAGGTATCGTCTTGCATTAAGTACCAATGAGAAAACACAGAGATATTTTTACGTAATTTATATAATATATTTTTACATTAACTTCACGCAGGAGGCTCTGAGAAAAAAAATCCTATTTCATCTTTGGGGATGCTGTGTGGGGGGTGTTTTTGAGGGAAGAAGGGAGTGAACCTGTAGAACCTGAATATATTGTAGCAGAGAGGAAACATAGATGCCGGCAAATGGGAGTGGAATATGTACAAAGTGTCCCAAAAAATCGTGCTCTACATCTTGAATTCAGCGTGACACTATTTTTTGGTACACCTGTATATGTATTTAACACAAACCATTTTAATTTACGAGTAAATGGAAGAAATCTGAGTTACAGTATAAAGCTATATATATAAATAGGTATTGCCAAAGTTGTTGTTATTGTTTTTCATCATCTATGGTTCTATTGAAGACAGATTGACAGAATGATATTAATCTGAACGATTGGTCGTAGAGTTTATTTAAAAACCAATAAATTACCACCACAGATTTAAAACATTTTCTTCTTCGTCTACAAATTAAAAATAGATAAATTATAATTTTCCAGTCACGTTTAATATAAACACAAGATCTTATCTCTAAATATATTTGAGAGAATTCCAAGCGACCTGATTGATGTATTTTGCTTTGAAAATCGAGATTCTTGTTTTTACTACAAAAATATGATAGTTCATTTTAAAATCTGGAAACTAAAATTATCACATTGAGATGGATGTAGGTATTTTCTACGCCATGACATCACGCGCATCATTTAAAAAAAAAACAAGTTGTAAGGAAAAAAAAGTGTCCGAACTAAAAGAAATACTATTCCAATAATAAATGAGTACAAGACGGGAATTGATATTATATATATACCTAATCTAACTACGGTAGTTTATAAAATTAGACATTTCAATTTCGTGGGAACCATGATTGATGTTATTATCTGGACAAAAAGTTTTATTATTTTATGAATCTAATATAGGTATATATATTATAAGTTATCAAAATCATATTAGCTCAAGGAAACATTTTTCGCATTGATTCAACTTCAACGCAATGATCTTTATAAACTTGTGCCTAAACTGTTATTTTTAAAAATAACAGATGGCGCCACCTCCGTTTACAACAATCCTAATCTGTACAGTCATTAAGCCCCCGCATTCTAACTAATAAAGGATCACCAACTCTCCAACGATAAGCTCTGACTTGACGAAATTTGTACAGACATTTTCTGTCTGGAATTTATAAATAAATGCAACTATTATGAACTATGACGGAGCTTTGAGGCCCCGTAGTAAGCGTTCAAAGATGCTTTGAAAGGGAGATATGTATAAATTCGAATGTTAGAGGGAGTGCGCTGATATTAAAAAACGATGACAATTAAGCGAAAATGGTGAAAATATTTAATAAAACATGACTCGTTTGAAATAAAGCAAAAATCTCTCGACAAATGCTTAAATTGCATTTAAAGATTAACTGTTATTTTTTGCATGCCGTGTTGTTAAAAAATTTTCGGAGCTTACTTTGCGATTTTTTTCTATCGAGGGAATTTCATATAATTAACGTTTCGGCATAACATGTATAGATGTTATCTTCTAAAATTACTTTTTTTTGGAACTTAAAAACTTAAAAAGTTAACGAGAAACTTGTTGTAGATATTATTATAAATAACAAATACTACGTCATGCATATTTTTCAGTTTTTCAATACGAAACACGTATATGGTTGAATCGTTTTTTTTTTAATTTTATCCATAAAAATGAGTAGGTATTACTGTATACTACTATATCTAACCGCAACAATTTAATTATATTATTTATTTTTGGAAAGATGATATTACCAACTTTAAAATGTTGCTGTTGAATTGATAAAAATAATGGAAACATGTTCGTAAAATACAGTACCTACTAACTTTTTTCCCTTCTGCCACTGAAAATGTAGTGATACCTACATCTATTTTATTTAGTTGCTATGTAAAATAATCGGCGTTGTCCGGGCTTTTCGCTGAGTTTTTCGAAATCAGATGTGTACAGTAATCTTGCTCTTCTTTTGAACGTCAAGTATGCAAAATTTCATCAATAAATATCAAAAGGATTAGGGATAAGGTCGGCTCTGGGTGCAACGGCGCCGGGTCTGACTAAAATGTTGACGCCTCTTGTCAAAACCAGTAGACGCCTAGGTAGGTGATCTGATCACTGTAATCAATAATATTCGGATGATTTATATTTTTGTGTAGCGCCTTTTTTGTGACAAATGATCTCAAAGGCGATGTGGACCTTAAGGTGTTAGGTATTATTAGCGCCTTGACAATTCGGCTCCCGGACCGGATTGCTCTAATTGCCGGCCCTGAGGAAAAGAGATGGGAGGGTTTTTTCGAAATCTTCGAAACGGACAGTTCACCTTTCTCTTGTTCCGAAGTTCAAGTGTGCAATATTCATCAATCATTTTTTTACTTTTAGCGGACACGGTTTACACGTAGTTCCCGTGAGCACTTAGGCCATAAGCCCATAGTGCTCCCATTTTACCTCAATCCTTTAACAACAACCCAGTCCATTTAATAAAGTTCACCAGGGTTGTTATTGGGTATGTGGTTATGTCTTCTGGTTCTACTGTCTCCCCAGGTATCTGAGCCTAGTTCCCACCAGGGCAGGACATTGGCACCATGGGTGAATTGGAGTCTCTTCATCCTCTTCACATTTCCTGCATTTATTGGTGTTTTCCACTTCCACCAGTTCCCCCAGCGAGTTTCTGTCCATATCGAGTAGTTTCTTGGTTCTTCGTCAATCATAAAACTATAGATTTGTATAAAAAAACAAAGCCAGGTCGCCCGCCCGCAATAGACATTAGTCATTATATATTATATAAAGATAGATTTATTATCTGTAACTATCAGTCGGTAGGAATGACTGGACCGTGCGGCATTCTCAATTTTAAAATATTACTTCATTAAATCTCTAGTGGACGCACATTAAAATGCTATAAATGTTATAATCGTGGAGCTGAATACCCATTACGATTGATGTGGGACACATATTTTACAGCGAGTAGATATATTTAATATGAATACCGCACAAGACTCCCAACTTCTCCCAACCGTCTGGAGCTAGTGAGACAATGGTATCGTCAATTAGGATATGTTGCGAGGCTGAAATTTGTGAAGAGGGGAAGGAGATGTGGGAGAGGAAGGTGGGGGAGTATTTGGCTAATCAGATCTGGTCACCAAACACGGCTTAAGCCATTCAAGTAACGTTTCAATTCTAAATAGTGGTCTTACACCAGGGTGATACTGAGAGTCTCTTCTACTCTGGATCATGCCGCAAGCAGTGGCGGCTCGTGACTTTTCAGTGTTATAGAGTGCTTTAAGTTTAAAAAATTGATATTTTTATATTGTTGTAGCTGAAAACGTTTTTTTGTATAAAGATTTTCAGGAAATTTCCTGAAAATCTTCATACAATAAATCGAATTATCGAAAAAAATTATAAATTTTTTTCATCTACGAAAACATCAATAATACCATTTTTGTAATATTAGCACTCTACGACTCTAAAGTCACGAGCCGCCACTGGCCCGCAAATATGCTATATATTATTTTTAATGAATAAATTGTGAAATAACATAAAATCATCAGCTAAAATTTACTTGCGCATGCCGGGATTTGAACCCGAGACATTCGGCTTTCTAGTCGAGAGCTTTACCTCTCGACGGGAGCCGTCAACGATGGATAGATATTTTTTAGCTTTCTCTAACTAAAAGATATTATGAGATGATAACAAGTAATTTAGCGTTGGTCCAATAACCAAATCGTGTGTTGCAAAAAATCAAATAGCCAAGTCGCGGGAATTGTTTTTATTAAGAAGTCTTAATTACGTATTTGTGTCTATCTTATTTTATAAGAAAATATGCATTCTTATTTATTCAAATGTTTCTGGCTTTCACCCTTCAAGTGAGAAGGTGATATTGAATATTAATTTTATTTAAAAGTGCAGATTTCAAAATTGTATGGAAGATTGTAGTCGAGTTCAGACTTAGAAGAGATGAGATGTTGAATGGAGGAGAGGCAATTTTAGATAAGACTTGAAAGAAGAGAGGATATTTGTTTAGAAAGAGACAACCAAAAAATATGTGATCTCAAGATCCCAAATCTGGACCACAGAGCGTGTATTTTAATATGGTGAGAAGGAACGGATCAATGTCCAATTCTCATTTGAATGAGTGAAGAAATTTCTTCTTTCTATTGTATATTTTTAATGTGAAAACCTCTTAGGGTACCTACTCCTCGATTGTGGTATGATGTGAGGCTGAAAGTAGAGTGGAGGGGGAACATTTGGGGAAGAGGTAGATGGCGAAGTAGCTGGCCATAGTTTTTGATTTTGTCGCCATTTGAAGCAACTTTTCAATTGTGAATTGGTGGTCTTTCACCAGGTTATACTGTGAGTTACATTATTTTTAATTAATTAACTGTAAAAAAATACAAATTAGTTCAGTAAAATTTGAAGATTTGATTTTGATTTGAAGCTGCGACTTCCGAATTAATCTCTGGATAAATAATCTCTTCTTCCGAATGCATTGAGATAGCTTGTGTGTTTTTTAATTTTACTGTTTATTGTATCCATTTTATTATTTACGTGATATTTTTGTCCATTAAATTCAGCATATGAGTGTCTATTTGTTTACGTAGGTTTATTAAAATATTATTCTATCTTTGAAAGATTCTTTGGCAATTATTGACCAACTCGGAAAATACTGAAATATCTTTGTTAGTGCGAAGGGAGGCATGCACATAAATCGCAATTGACTCCGCTAAGGTCAAATTATATCTGGCAAGAAAAACGAAGGAATTTACTTATTAAATATATGGAAACTATTTTTAAAAAAGAAGAATGGTTGTGTGAACGCTTTTCTATTCTTCCTTTGCACACACAATTAACCACATGAATATGTTTGTAATGCGTACTGTGTAATTTAACTAGAATTCACCTAACCCAAATTTTTCAAACCCACAGTAGTAACCCAGTCAAACCAAACAAAAATAGATTGGTATCATTAACATTACCGAAAAAAAAATCTGATTTCGGAAAGTCCTTGTACATACTATGTAATTCCGCAGCTGCTCATTTGTAATACATAATTTACAATTAATAGAAGTACAAATTTCAGGTGGACTATACCCTCTTCAACAACACCTACGAGGTGGACACCCCTCTCTGCAGCGCCAAGCAGCTGGACGAACTCAAGGCCACCGTCAGCACGCCCAACCAGAGGCTCGGTAAGATATTACTGTCGTCTACTTAAACTTTAAACATTTGTTCAATGTCAAAATGGAACAGTGACAAAACCTAACAGGGACAAAACACAAGAGAGACAAAACATAACATCGATAAAACATAACAGTTTCAAAACATAAAAGTGACAAAATATAACAGATACAAAACATAACAGTGATAAAACAGAACAGCAACCAAACAAAATAGTGATAAAACATAACAACGATAAAACATCACCAATTACAAAACATAAAGTGAAAAAATAGAACAGTGTCAAAATAGAACAGAGAAAAAACATAAAAGTGATAAAACAGAACGGTGACAAAACAAAACAGTGACAAAAAATAGGAGTGGCGAAATAGAACACTAAATAAAAGTGAAGAAAAACAACGAACCTAAACTAACTAACCTAACCCACCCTAACCTATTATTTAATCATGTTATGTTTTGTAACTGGTCCGTTTTAGCTGATTGTTTATTCAAGTCTTTTGTAAATTTTGACAAGTATGACAGACCTTGGCATAAATTCTTATCCTGCAATTTATTTTGATGTTCCTAGGAAAATATTGTTTTCCAGGTCTGTTAAAATGCTTTGAGCTATTGGATCTTCTACTAATAAAATCAGATTTTCGAGCATGTTTTAACGTGCATTGTAATTTTGATTATTTAGTAAGAAATTCGGGCGATCTGGAGAAATAAAAGAAAATTAGTTTTGCGATTTTTTCAACGCAATGAAGTTGTGGCCATTTTCTAGGTCATCGCAGAATATGCCCCCTCTTAAATTACCGATGTTCATCTTAATCGTTTCGTGTTGAATTGATTTACTTTTTAAACATCATTAAAACAAGTCAATGCCATTGCTACCACCAAGTTCAAATCCAAGAACCACATGTTTATGTTTACTTTGAGTGGTATTGAATATACTATACTTGCAATAGTTTTATTTTGTGACCAATTTTAACAACCAAACGTTTTAATGAAATCTTATTATGTTTCTCGTTTTTGTTCTTTAGATCGTCTTGCTGTGAGTTCCACAATTCCCGTTCAGCTTCCACCTTCCCCATCAAACGATACCTTGGATTCTTGTTCTGTCGACTCCATGTCCTTGGATGAACACATCGAGATCAAAATCCCAGAGGCCAGGATAGAAGAAAACCGAAGAATGCTGGAAGCCCAAAACCACATACCGATGCACCATCAAAACGGCGACATTCCGCACATTGACATTCCAGAGCCCAATGGGATCATTGTCAATGGAAACCACCATGATATCCACGCCCAGCATAACCACATCCATGAGAACCATCGGCATCTCAATGGACTTCAAAATCACCATCGCCTCGGGGGATCTGATCTTCACTTGCCCCATAATGGCATTCTCCACAATGGCACCAACGGGAACCACAATCACATAAGGATGTATAGGTTTGTTTGAATTATATTATATAATAACCGTGATGGGCTGCAATAGCTCCCGTAATATATATTTAGATTTTTTTACATTAACCCCACACGAGAGGCCCTGAGGAAAATAATTTCTCTCAGGGCCTGTGTCATCTTTGGGGATTCCGTGTAGGGGATATTTGTAAGGAGAGGAAGTTCAGGGAAGGAAAAGGTATGACAGGTGGAATGGGGCAGATGCATCCTGAACACACCTTACTCGATGGACCCAGGCACCACTGCTAAATCATCAAACGTGTGGTGACTTATAGCAGAGGTGTTGGTTATCCAATAAATGGTTCCCGGAGCGGCAGTACCCGAACCCGCCTCCCAAATTGTATTTTGCAACAGACTGAGCCCTTTTATTATACACATGAAAAGTTAATCAATTCTGGTTAATCATTCGACATGAATAAAAATAGCTACGTACATTATTACTTTCGGTGTTTGTTATGTGGTCAAAATACGTAACTCTTTGAAAGGAAAATTTTTTGGCTGGCACCATAGTCGAAAAGCCTTATGCATATAAAATTGTTACCTTTCGTCATGTTTCAAATCAGTATTGCACAATAATCAAAAATACAAATTTTTGTTGTAGGTATTTCGTATGTAGGCAATTGCAACTCGGATTTGTTTTGAATTTAAGTGTCATTTTCTAAATCACCATGATTGTGTCAGACAAGTGATAAAATATAAGTGTTTATTTCTTTGTGTTTATCTTGACAAGTAAACTCAGATTTCGTAATTTTTCAAGTGACTAGATATTGCCATTTTCAAGAAAGCGTTACTAACATAATATTCCGGGAATTTCATGCACTAGTTGATTATATCTTCAGTGATTGAAAACATATTCCATATTCCCGGTAGTTTGCGGTAGACCCATTGAAAGAACAAGTCGAATTGTTCTTTCAATGGGTCTGTTTGTTTGCACTAACCGTGGCATTCCGATTTTCAACGAACGATTTAGAATCAACGTGACCGCGAACATTTGTTGATAAACACCAGTTATCGCGGATTCAGTGTCGAGTTACATCACATTCCGCGCTATTTATTAAACAAACAACATACTCTCCGAAATGCGATTGCAAAAAATATACACGCTCGCTTTATCGTGACAATTCTCATTTAAAATATCCGGATTATCCATTTAGCTAATTACTTTTTGTTAATGACGAATTGTGTCGTGGGACTGCACACAACATTAGACATTGAAAACATGAAAAGTTGAAATAGACAAGATAATATTATTCATTTACCTGCAGGTTTGTGGAAATGTGTTTTCTGCAATATCTTTTTTGGTCAGCTTGGAAGAGTAAAGTCTCAAATGACCCAATAACCACCATTCAGATTCGAAACCTTTACTTAAAATTACAGTTAAGTTGTCAATCTCAGCGCCATGCAAAGACTCTTTAAAAATACAACGCATGATTAATATACCGACATATATACATAAATAGACATAAATACCTAATTGAGACAACTAATTTAAGTCGGGGGTTTAAGTAAACAAGCACAAAATTGGTTTTAAGGGTGTTAGTTTAAGTAACTTTAATAATTTTTGCGGATTTCCTAACCTTCAAATCTCTTGATTGAGATAAAATTCTTCTCACAAGATTATTCTAAAGGGGGTGACAGATTACGCTATATGTTCAAAGCTTTTTATATAACTCCATGTTGCTCGCCATACAATCCCATACAGACCTGTCACACCTAAAAAGATCATGTGTTATAAGAGTGGGCGCGGCGACGATATGCGCAGTGATCTGCTAGCCAGGCTATATTTGTAAATGATGCGATCCCCTCTTCTACCTACGGCAGGAGAAGGGGTCAGAACAATTTACGGAGCGCCGTAATTACGCGGATGTACATCTGTCAATGTGGTAGATACCATACAAATAAATGATATTCCGCGGCAGTCCCCCAATTGATCTGACCCCCTCTGCCGAGGAAGATTATAGCGTAGTGTGTCAGCCCAACTTATAATACATACGTACAATGTGTCTGAGGCTTAAGTGAGGATGACATAGTTTATAGTTTCGCCTGGAAAGATTCAGTTTTGAAGATTCTTAGCAGTTCTCACTAATAGTGCCTGAAACCCATCTCATTGGATAACCTATGCTGCCGTGGTAAATAAAAACACAGCGTCCTTGGGTAACAAGGAATACACTGTGTTTTTAGTTACCACGGTAGTATGATTCTAACCAACAGAATTCTTCCACGAATCTATAATAAAGTGATAGTTGGCCTACAGCCACCGAAATCTGCAAGCAATATTCGATGGCTCAGGGTTAAAATATTGTATCTCCATAATATTGAGAAAACTGAGTTTGAAAGTTTGCAAACCTGGAAACATTAGATTTTGTGATATGAAAACATGTTTTAATTTAATATTACAGTGTCAAGTAAATACAATATTTAAGCATGGACTTCTGTTTAGAATAAAATAAATATAATTGTTAAGGAGATACAATGCTCATAGAAATTTTGCTTGGAGGATTTGCAATATATTTTTATATTTTATATCATTGGGACGGTAGGTTTAGGAAATGCAATATTTGAATTCATGAAAATATATCTTTTGTACATTTCAGTACTTGACTCACTTTCGACCAAAATTGGAGAAACAATATTATAACTCTAAGCCACTGATATCCAGTTTTGTGGTTCTTACGTATCACAAATATAAAGGTGCGTATAAACAGGACAATATTTTCGCGAGCCGAGCCACGAATTACGGGAAAGGATATAGAATTGTTTCGTTCCTTTCCCATAATTCGCGACTCGGCTCACGGAAATTTTATTCTGTTTATACGTAGCATTAGACCTGATTTTTATTGATAATTCTATTTGGCACCCGTCACAAATTTCTGTTATTTTTTTTATCTGCGGATTTATTTCAAATTAGGAACGCCAAGAGGACAGAAACATAATTTATGTAAATCTATATTCTCATCTATAGTTCTTATCTACCGCAAACATTAAAACCAGGTTTGAAATTCTATTTGACATCAGCCACAAAAATTGTGCTATTTTTATCTGTGGATTTATTTCAAATATAGAACGCCGAGCGGCCACCTGTCGGCGCACGCCCGCCCTGAAACCCCACCGCTGAAGATAGCCATCGAGAACCGGAGAGCCGAGAACCAAACCCCGCCCGATTTCGTATAGCACCGCCATCTGCCGCCGCCGCTGAGAACCACCAGACGGGTAAGTTTGTTTATTCGACTAAGCAGGTTTTGGTGTTTTTCGCATTTATGCAAATTGGCGCCGGAATAAATATTACTTTTACTAGGAATACAAAATATATAAGTTGATTTGATTCATAATGCATTATTGGTTCACTCGAAGGCTTACATAAAATTAATGATAGCAAAAAACACAGTAGCTCTTTTAGCTTCTAGCTATATTTTTGTTTATTCGGGAAAGACGTAAATATTCACAGTTCACAGCACTCCCATACTACGCTACAGATTAATAAATAGTTAATTCACCATCTGGATTTAATTGAGGAAATGGAAATGGTCTAGCTATGTTTAGAAACTAAAAAAACGCGACACTCGTAGAAGTCATCAGATTAAAAAGATACATAGATAAAAAAACTTATCTATAGACTAGTAGTTCTGTGGAAAAACGTGTTTCAAATTTTCTCTTATTTAGTAAATCGAAACCAAAATTTCCTCTCAAATAATTAGATTTGTAAGTAGGTACTCAATACCTAACTACTTAAATAGGAACCATATATTATGTTGTGTATTCTTTTTTTATTGATTTCAAACGAGGATTTATACAATTTATTTATTTATTGCATCTCACTGTACATAAATCATGTTTTTTCTCATGAAAATCAACCTCTCTAGGATTAAGCACGTATTGAGGTTAACAATTGACATTTGAGTGAAGCAAACATAGAGTAATCACAAACATTAAGTAATACTACATACAAATTCAAATATTTAAAATAAAGAAAAAATGTATTAGATGAGTTACCAGGTGGGTAACAGTATATTTAACACAGACATAGGAATTAATAGACGAGAAGATAAAGGCGAGGGGTAAAATCAACTGTTGAAGAACGAAGGGAGTGAAGATGACTGTGATTCTTCAATAAATCAATCTGACAGTAAATAGGCATCTCGCATTATAATATCACCATTTACTTCTTAAAAGTAAAATCTGCTTTGAATGAATAGACATTTTTACATGGGAGCGCAAATTACTCGCCACGTTATGAACAAATTTGCGAAGTCAAAATTCGGCAAAGTAAGGCAGCTTCTATATTCAGAGTCATAGTTAGTTCAGAGTATTTAGTTAAGACACTTTTATAAATGTTCATAATTTACTTCCCAGCAACCAACCAGCTTTGTGTTTCGCGTCCAGACGTTTCTCGATGTGATAGTAACAACTGATTCATATTATACGATGTGAATATGCTTAAAATAAAATAAAATAATGCTTATATATGGAATGTAATACGACAATTGGGTTTATTCTCTTTTTTCGCATCTATTTTTACCAGTTTTCATAGTACAAGTAAACATTTTGCCGTGTTATTTCGTAAAATGAACCGATGATGCCTGGACCATAGTTCGCACAAGAATGATGACGTCACGTTTTCAAATATCACTTGAGGCCGTACGCGAGCCCAGCCGGCTCAATGGAACCGGTATGGGGAGTGGGGATAATACGCTTTTAATCACTTAGGGCAGGTCTACTAATATTCATATGTCTATGATATTTAACAATATTTGCACCAAAAATAATCACTAATCACTTTTACTAAGAAGAAACAAAGTAGATAATAAAGACAGCTAGGGTGACATTCAGTTTTTCGCAAATGGGACTTATATAAAATCTTATTATAAAGTGACAAGGATGAAAAAATATTAAGACAGATTTTTTTTTTACAAGCTTTAAGGATCATTTTTTGGCTAACAATTGATCCAAAGAAACGTCACTATCTCAATTACAATTATTTTTCAAACTTTCTTCACGCATGTAGGTACCATAATAACCCAGAGTTAGCCGCCTAGTCAATGTTAGCCATCTAGTGAAAAGACAAGCGGACATGGAAAATAATAATGAAAAAAATGTTTGTAAAAGTTTTGTCAACCCCATTCAAGGCCGGTGGTAACTACTAGTAAAGTGATTAATAGACATACGGACAAATGCGACGGGCTCCCACCCAGACTTCGAGGGTTCAGTTCTCTGATAGATAAGTCCTCTGCCATTGCTTTCCGATATTTTTAAATAATGTAGGAGCATGTAAAGATAGTGGAAAAAAATATTCTTATTCTTTATCTAAAAATGATTACCTTCGACATAACCAAAACGCAAAATAAAAGATTTTTTATCATAAGTTGTCACTGAGATATCCCGCACTTGTTATCATCATAACACTATTTTTATAGGTTTTGTAGGAATCCAAAAAAAAAACAGTTACATAATACTTTTAATTTTAGAGATATCGGTTACCCTTGTTTGGCAACGGGAAGGTTAGTTTAAAAAATAATGTAATTTATCATTGAAGAAGTATAGGATACTAGTACATGCAAACGAAATATAAATCCAGGATCTCTGTCTTACCAGGACAACGCCTCTATCTTCTCGGCCATTAGGACCTAACAAATTCACGTAATTTTTGTCGATCTCATATTTCAAATTCAGAATTGATAATATTATTATCTTAAGCTATTTTCATTCATATTTTTTTCTGCTATCTTTTTAAATGATTCCAAAGTTCAAAAAAAAATATTAGTAATCTAGATAGTGTATTAGATAAATATCTTCGATTTTTATCTTTACTTATTGATTTTTTTTTAAAGCCTAATTAAATATTCAATTTTATTCGAATAACTTTTTTAATCAATTACTTTTAATGTTATACACATCAATGTAATTTATCAATGAATAACAATAAAATACATATTAATTAAAACCGTTTTATTTTCTGTGTCTTGTTCTGTTTCATGTTTCGTTTAGATTTATTAGTATCGTCCTCTTCTTCAATTATAAAATATAGCTTTTAATTTTATGTATATAATATTTTTCCTTTATTATTGTACGACTCATTAATTATTCAACAAATTTTAACATACTATGGGAGATAGGTATACAAAAAGGTTATTCAAAGAGAAATTAAGAGATTATTAGAAATTTCATTCAATAGCACCATTCCTCTTTTCATGTTATGCCGTGCTAGAACATCTGTTCTGCCGTATGGTATCTTGAACGAGTCGTGGTAATGACAATTTTAGTGCTTACATTATATTGCTAGACACAAGATACTGACGTTTGCGAATATCAAGTACTCAGAAACGCAGGAAGAACAAAAGCGGATAGCCAATAGTTACTGAAGATGCTTTATACGCCTTGTCTCAACTCGCGCAACACTTGTCTCTTTATTGGATAATGGACCTATGCAGATTAAAAGACATTCATCTCTTATCTCTACCACTGTCTACTAGAGTCTGGAGTTACTAATGTCATCGGTAGCCATTGCGGTATATAAATAGAGCCAGCTTTGGCGTTCGGAGTATGAGCCACGCATATTGGATCATTGTCCGATGTGAGATATCTCAGGTATCAATCAGTTACAAGCTCGTCGGGCAAAGATCTCCGGCGGTAACTTCAAAATGCCAACATGCACGCTGAGATATTGTACTAGTCGTACTGGAAAATATAGGGAAAGCAATGGTATAACCTTTCATCGGTAAGCAGGGTTGTACCATAATCAGAAGTCGTGTAAATTCACTTATTAATGTTAAAAACTCGTGGAGCATTTGCTAAGCGGCGCGAGGCCGTCGGTCACCTTCGACTCGTTCGTTGAGTTCGTTCGCGTTCGGAAGGATTCGGGCGACATCGACAAACTCCACACCCTCCCTTCAATAACATTTCACACGGATATTGCAAGGAATGTAGACTCTATTTAACTCAATGTCGGTAGCACGGTCGGAACCTATCACTTGTCTTGGCCATTCTTTTTATTAATAAATTATGTCTCAATTTATTTAAGCCGGATGGCGCTGATATTGTTTTAGAGTTATTCATGTATGTAAGTACTTACTTACAGCAATTATTTATATTGCAAACATGAGGTAGCAACAGTAGCGTGTATTATAATATTACATTCTAAAAGTGTCTATCTAAATAATCTATCGTTTTATAAAACAGTCGTTCGAAAAATCCGTTGAACAAACCCAGAAATCGAAGATTTCATTTATCTTGTAATTTTACCTATATTGCGTCGTATGCAGCCATTTTTGAAAAGTCAATAAAACTTTTCAGTCAATTTCAGATCTAGCGGTAGCCACATTTCTACTCTTGAAGAACCTTAACTTCTCCCAACCGTTTGGAACCAGTGGGACTATGGGATCCCCAATTGGGATATGTTGTGAAGCTGAAGGTAGTGGGGAGGGGAAGGATATGAGGAAGGCGAAGGTGGGAGAGTACCTGGCTCTTCAGATCTGTTCACCAAACACGACTAAAGCCATTTCAAACCACGTTTCAATTCTGAATGGTAGTCTTACACCAGGGTGATACTGAAAGTATCTTCCGCTCTGAAACGTGCCGAAATAATACTATAAATTATATTAAATTAATAAATTGTGAAATGACACAAATTAATCAAATAAAATTTACTTGCGCGCGCCAGTATTTTAATCCGCAACCTCCGACCAGATAGTCGAGAGCCTTACTTCTCGACCATGGAGCACATCTCTAAATACAGGGTTTTCCAATAAGAGGCGTTATTTTGAATAGCCCGTTATTTCGGTAGATGTTACTTTTGAAGCTGTTTTTTGACATTTGACAAGTAGGAACTTCGCCATTAATAAAAATGGAACGATACACGCTTCAACAACGCTTTGAAATTATTAAAATTCACGTGAGAGAATCAAATGCAAATCATCTTGAGTGATGAGGCCCATTTCCACCTCGGTGGCTGAAAAGTTGGAGTTATGTTGAAAAGCCTCTCTATTCTCAACGTGTGACTGTTTGGTGCGGTTTATGGTCCGGCGGAGTCATTGGACCTTACTTTTTTGAAAATGAGGCTGGAACAACAGTTACGGTGAATGGATTGCGCTATCGAGAGATGATTAATGATTTTTATGGCCGAAATTGGATGGTATTGATTTGGACAATGTTTACTTTCAACAAAACGGAGCTACGTGCCACACAAGCAACGAAACCATTGATCTTTTACGGGAAAAGTATCCGGACCATGTTATCTCTCGAAGAGGTGATCACAATTGGCCACCGAGATCTTGTAATTTAACACCTTGCGTCTTCTTCCTTTGGGGCCACGTGAAAGAGAAGGTCTACGCCAAGGCTGCCCAACCCCAGGCCCGCGGGCCACAATGTGGCCCGCGAACGAATTATACGTGGCCCGCGTGAAACATTTTCAAAAAACCCGCCAATCCGCCAATTTGAAAAAGTGTCGCGGGCCCGCGGTAAAACGAACAACGCAGCTTGCGCGCGGACACCAGTGTTGCCAACGACGGCGATTTATCGCTATTTAGGCTACTCAGAACGAGAATCATCGACGAAAAAATCTAACCTGTTGAACTTACTTTTGAAACAAAAATACACCGGATTTCGACATAATAATATTATTTTTTGCCGTCGAAATGGAATCCTGTAGCCACCCCCCCCCCATGGAATTCGAAAAATTGCTGTGGGGTATCACATATGATCTTCGGGTGTGCGGAATTTTTTCTCAGCGAAGTTCCGTAACAACCCCCCCCCCCATGGATTTCAAATATTTTGTGGGGAGCACTTATTTAGATTTTTTTGTGGGGAATTATGATGTTTTATAGAAATTCTCTAACAACCCCTCCCCCCCATGGAAATAGGAACCGTCAGGTATTCAGTGGCCCGCCAGTGATTCAAAATCGTCAATTTCGCCCAACTGCTAAAAAGGTTGGGCAGCCTTGGTCTACGCCAACAGCCCAGCGTCAATTCAAGACCTCAAAGATGGAATTCGTGAGGCTATCGAGGACATAAGGCAGCCACTTTGCGATTTGGTTATGGAAAATTTTATGAAAAGGATATGGTCCTGTAGGCGTGGTCGTGGTGATCATTTGACTGATGTTATTTTTCACTATTGACGGCATACCTTCCTCTTTATAATGAAATAAACATTTGATCATTTATATTAAAAAATGGCATTTTTCTTTGAATATCAAAATAACACCTCTTATGGAAAACCCTGTAGTATAAAACAAAGTTGCTGTCCGCGTCTGTATGTTTGTGCGCTTAGTTCTTCTAAACTACGCAACGGATTTCGATATGCTTTTAACTATCATTTAGAAAATTTCTTCCGGGAGATTTATGTATATAATATCTGATTATTTTTTTTATATAAAGTAGAGAAAAGTCGATTTTTGTAATTAAGTCGTAAAAAAATGTTTGGTGTTTACATTACTAACGCTGGCTAAACCTTATGAGATATAACAAAATAATGCACCACAGAATTATACGTCTTAAAAAGACCTATAAAAATGTGCGGGACGGTATATGCATATCTCCTAAAGATAACCCCCAGCAACGCCAGGTGCACGCCAGCTAAACAAAAAAGTATCATTTAAAAAGTTAAATAGGAGAAAGGTAATTAAGGAATTAAATTATTTCACTTTTTATTAGAGATCAGCTGAATTAAGTGCAAATGAAAGTAGACCTTACAGTAATTATTCCCATTTACCAGATTGTGTCAAGTTCCGGTGATACAATACGTTAATTAACCTGACGTTCCATCCTCATTAAATACACTAAAACAAAGCGCATGAAAGGTTGGTGGTTTGCTGCTGTGAATATGCTAATGCCACCTGCAGGATGTGGCAGATATGTAGATGTTGCACCGCTTGCGCTGGTCCCATTGCGAGGAGTGATGAGATAATGGAGCAGACGTGTCGGCCAAGGTAGCCTGGTGTGAAAATTTAATATAATCGTAATGGCGGTCTTCTCAATATCCGTCAGTGCTGTGAAGGTCGGGTTATGGCGGGCTTCTGTCGAGGAAATCATTACTATATCTATGATGAGTCCCGTTGACGTTTCAACTATCCAAAGTCTGTGCACTATGTCTGGGCATCTAACCGACGTTTTGATCATAATGAAATGATCGTAAGCAAAAAGATCGTAATTTATCACTTGATCGTAAGCGCATTTTAAATGATCGCAATATTTCAAATTTTGTCATTATATATTTTTATTTTATTTATATATTTGAATATTACATTTAATTACAATAATGACATATTGCCCATATCAATAGGTGTGTAACGCCTGTGTTAAGATGGCAATTTACAGAGTGGTTGTTAACTAAACTTTTTGTTTACACAACATTATGAAAATGCCAAATAAATTAAAAAACAGTATTTTATTTAAATTTTAAACTATACAATTCATGAATGAATGTAGAAGATAAAGACGAAGCATTATTAATAAAAACGCGCGTGCATGAACATGTGTTCCGATATTATTACGAATTTAATAATAGTTTATCAGGAAGCGGCCTGTAGTCCAATTTTTAACCGGATTACCAATAATTTGAAGATATTTTTAATAAATCAGTATTTTACTAATTTTTCTTCATGTATTAGGTGTTATCATCACCATGGCTCCTTGACTCCTTGGCGCCTTGGCAAGTTGGCGTCCGAGTAGACTACTCCATTTGCGCCTGAACGGGGTCCTGCTTATAATGATCGTAATTAGTGGTCAATCTGGACCTCTTTCATAAAATAAAAAAGACAGCGTTGAAAGACTATCAACTATTGTGAAAACCTGGCATCAAGATCTTTAAGACTATGAGATTACTGACTATTTGCGTGGAATAGCCCACAACGTTGTAATGAAGAGAACAACCTCCAACCTTCCTTTTCAATAAAAGGAAGGTTGGAGTTGTTGGAAGGAAGGCTGTTTATATGCATGCATATATATTGTTTATATACAAGATGCACTACGTCGTGTAGTATTTTAAATTGAGCCGCTATCAATAACAACCCTTACGTAGATGGCGATAAGGTTTAAATTCTCGCTTAACATCATCCGCCTGTTTTGATTTATGCAAGAAAAAAATATGGCCAAAAAGTGACTTTTATTTTATTTTGTGGATGTTCAGGCATAAATATTTCATTTTTTTTCGATCATTTAAAAAAAAACTTAATTTGCCACATTAGGTATACAATAAAATCATAACCGAAAATGGGTTCGTAAGTAGGAGATTTTAACTTTAAAGCAGTTTTCATGGGCCTTTATACATTTTTTTTCTGGGCTTATAAAAAGACTTATCTAAAAAATACTCGATTATTTCAAAGGCCAAGATGTATTCTACTCGCAGTATTTAATTAAAACATCTGAAACATTTCTAGGCGACCAAATTTTCAAACCAAAAAAACATGATTTTGAATTACTACGTATGGCATCGCCCTAACATATACTTTAACTGTTGTATAAGTTTTGCGTAATCTAAACTTTGTAAAAGTAAATTTCATTAGAAACTTTGTTTCCATTTAAAAAGGTAGATGCCTAAATACATGCGAAAAAATTGTTGCAAGATGATATAGTTAATTCTGAATATTTGATATCGATAAATATGACGCCCAATATGTCCCAATGGTCAAATGGTTTAAGGCGCCTGTCCCGGCAAGACAAAAGATCCAGAGTTCAATTCCTAGTTGTAACCGTTATTTTTTTTTGTTTTTTTGTTTCGTTTAGATTTATTAGTATTCTATTCTTCTTCGATGATGTTGATTTTGATTGTGGCCAAGAGGGAAGATTTCACACGGTATTTATAATTTTGAGAATAAAATTGATGTCGTTTTTGTCACAACTTCCATTTAATATTTGTAATTTGAAATATTCTAAGCTTTTCTTATAGCCAGACAACCCGACGCTGCATAAGAGTCCCAACTACCATAGTTAATGGGGCTATCACATCTTCGATAGTTAATGGAATGCTGTGAGACTGAATAAAGTGGACAGGAAGAATTAGGAAGAGGGGAGTTGAGAAGAACAAGGCTCTTCATATTATTTTTTAATGATAAACTAATGTTTATAAGACAAGATTTTTTATGCATAGCACAAAGGATAATAAATTATTATAAGCAATAATTAGTCGCCTGAAATATTCGTACAAATTGAAAATATCTCCTGACTAAAAATAAATGCCGCAGACGGGAATTGAACCCGCACTTTCTGATGGGGTTCAAAAATAAAGTTAATTGTTTACAGGTGAAAAAAATATAATAAGTAGTAATTGTTGATTGAAGTACTAGTACATATTGAATTATTTGGCAGGTTGGGAATAAGCCGACGTAGCTCATTGGTCCAGAGCACCTGACCGGACATCAGAAGGTGCGGGTTCAATTCCCGTCGGCGTCACTCGGGAGATATTTTCAATTTGGATGGATATTGATATTGGATGCTTATTATAATTTGTTATTCTTAATAACCTAAAGAAATATCGATTTGAAGTAATACGTACGATAGATTATTAATATGAGAGTATGGAATGTATCGGGAGCATCTCCTATCCTCTTCCTATTTTCCTCTTCCTCTCCCCTTCCTTTAACACCAAATTAATTTTAAGATATTAAAACATCATTTCTAATGAACTTTAGCATAAGAAACTTCTGTGGCTTGACTTCAGTTAACTTGTATATTTATATCTATCATTGTATATTATGTAAAAACTGTTTGTTTCTTACAAATAAATAAATAAATATATGGTCATTAATCATTAAACATAGCACAAGACAATTTACGCAGCGTTTGATTCTGAAAGGTAGTTTCTCTAACCAGGCAGTTAAGAGTATTTTCCACTCTAGTTGCATGACTGTACAGACGAGTGGAAAAATAGTTGACCAATTTTTTTCAACGCCTCTTTACCACCTTCACCGCCCCCTTAAAGCCTTTCCGCACCCCCGTTGCTTTATTATAAAGCTACATAGTTCACAGATCTCTCTAGGGGCCCTATATTGACTAGACTTTGAGAATCACCTCTTTATGTAAGAGTTACTGTTTAGCAACACAGTTATTACAATACTTAACAATGTTAGAACATAAAAAATCACACAATTATATTATTATTTCAGTACGTAAAGATTATCAATTTTGATTATTTCATCAAAAGCAAACATAGTCGAATGAAAACTGCATGTTTTTTTCTTTTAAAATACGAAAGCCGTGAATGATATCTCTTTTTGCATTCAATGGAATAACATTCTACATGACATGACAGGATATGATTTGGTGTAGATTGTTAAGAGTGATAATATGATTTAAATCACTCCATGTGCTTTTTGTGTTTATTCAAATAATAATATGTATTTAACAAGACAAACATCACAGCTACACACGATATTCCCACAACTTTTTAAACGGTTTTTTTAATTTAATGTTGTCATAAATATAAATTAACGAATATTTCATTATTTGATTTCTCTCCAAATAAAGTTTGTACCTACCTAACTTCGTGCCTACAGTAAAATAAGCTTTAAGGTTACAGAGCACTTTGAGTAGTTCGTGTAAAGAGCCTTTAAATATATGTTTAAGAGCCCATCTTCCAAATTTTCACCTTTTTAAGCTCTCAAAAAATTGTTCCATGATAACTCACCACACTTTTAAAAAGTGTAATAAAGTCATTAAAAGCAATGAAAACACTGAACTAACATACTCGTTTTCATAACTTTTTTGACTTAATATCACTTTTAAAGGTGTGTTGAAAAATATGATTCTTTTTATGATAATCTCTATACATTTGCCCAGTTTGAAGGGTAATTAACAATTATGTATATGAAATTACATCGGTAGAAAAACATCGCAAAGTTTTGATAAAAACATATCTGGTTCTGTTATTTAACATGTTGTAGGTGAGAAAAAAATCACAGTGTTGCTTTGGTGACCGGGTATGTCATCAAAATGACAGTACAACACACCACCAAAAAGTGATATAAAGTCATGAAAAGTGATAAAACAAAAAATAATTTCAATAGGTTACATAGGTAACCATTAAACTTAGTTTTTGTTTTTCATTTTTAATGACTATATCACTTTTTAAACGTGTGTTGATTTTACGGTTTATAAGGAAACTGGTCAATTAATTCGTTAAAGACCTGCAGTCCTGTTCTTACTTGGAATACAAATGAATTTAAGAGATTTTAAGGCCCTGTAATAAACGTTCAAAGATTGTTTAAAATGGAGATATGTATATACGAATGTTAGAGGGAGCGCGCTAATATTAAACAAAAAACGATAATAATTAAGCGAAAATGGTGAAAATATTTAATAAAACACGACTCGTTTGAAATAGAGTAAAACTCTCTCGACAAATGTTTTAGTTGCATTTACAGATACACTGCAATTTTTTTCAAGCCTATATCATATTAAAAAACAGAACAAAACGTGTTTTTAATAATTTTCGGAGATAATTTTTTTTGTCCGAGAGATTTTTTCTAGAGGGAATTCCATATAATTAACGTTGCAGCATAACAATTTTTTTTTTTTTGGAAATTAAAATCTTAAAGGGTGACAAGAAATTTGTTATAAATCGGTAGGAATTGGGTATGCGGGGGATTAATAAGATTAGAAATATATCAGAAAGTTTTCTCCGTGCATTTGACTGCTTCAAACTTGGAAACTTGAGACCGGAAGTTTTAGCTACACCACTGCACTGATTTCCTAGTTAGAATAAATATCCAAAAAATATATATATTTAATATAATATTTCTTGTAACCTCAATGAAGTCAAAAGTAAAGGTTCGTATGCGTGAATAGTCTGATAAGATAAGATAAGATAAAAGGAGTAAGCATAATAGTACCCGCAAAATGTATTTTCCTAAAACTTTGTTCGGTTGTGATGGCGGTGATTTAGTGTGTCGTATCTATTATATGTTTTCCTGACAAATTTGCAATCTTAATCAGTATTTTCAGATTTCCAACTTAACATGATTACAGTGTTGGAAAGATAGCGTAACGTAGAAACAAATGTAATTTTACAACCTTTTGTACGAATTTAGCGGTATACTGTTCATAAAATACCATACAATGTGTAATATAATGTTTCTACCTGAAATCAATAAAATTCAAAAAGACATTTCATTATTTTGAAATAATTTTTTTTTTAATTTACTATAATTTTTTTGATTTACGATTATTTTTTTAATATTACGATTATTTTTTTTGAATTTACGATTTTTTTTTAATTTACGATTATGATCAATTTTGATCAATCCCCCAAATTGTTTCCCATAATATTGAGTAACGGTTTGTACAGTGAAATTCTAGTTAACAGCTAACCTCGATGTAATATATACTTACCTCTATATTTTTATCCAGGTAAGAACTAACTGAAGATTCGACGTTGCCCGGGTATACACAGAGTTTTACAAAATCAGACTTATACAGTTGCCTTCCTTTTGTTTCGAAAGGTCAAGTGTGCGAAATTTCGTCAAATCGTTATAAAAATTTTAGATAAATTAGTATTGCTGATTTATTAAGAATACTTTCAAATTAATATATATAGGTATGTATCAACAGTCTTGTGATAAGAACCAGTTCGCTTTGGATTGGCACATCTCTTTGACATGTTTATTAAAATCACCAAGATCCTCCATGCATTCTAATACTAACCCGTATCATCGGTAAACATTGTCAATTCTGTACTGTCTACAATTGCATGCTTGTTTATGCAGATAAGATGTAAAGTTATAATTAATATGGCAGAAAGCACGTTCGTTAATGAAGATATAGTCACCGTGACCTAAAAATAAATTTGATCATAAAAATGGTTCGTATTTTGTTCTTTGAAATCTTTTATATTGGACGATTTGAACCAAATTCTCAACTTATTCGGCAGATGCAGATTCTTTTTTTCTGAATGGTCGTTGGGTTCAGTGGCAGTTTTCTTTCATATAAAAGACAAGACCAAAGAAAAAATTGCATTATAATTTCAGCGCGCTATTCAAATTCCAGGCTAAAAAAATTCCCGCATTAATACTACCCGATAGTGAGTTCGAAATGAATCCCATACGTGCGTTTCATAATCAGCCACTATGGGATTTTCTAATCTATGAAATAGTTCATACAAAACATACTCGTGGCGCTTCCACGGTAAACTGTGCGAGCGTTCAAATATTGGGAATCTTTTAGCTGCACGGGTGCACAGCGTCTATGAGATTTGTTAACACCAATTTTGTACAGAAAATTATTTTGTAATACCAATAGATCTTTCTCAGCGATTATCGTGTTTTAATTTGTAACTAAGATATTTGTTAGTATTATTACCGAAGCTGTTACTTTTATTTAAAAAAAAAGATAGTTTCTAGTGTACATAAATTGTCATTTTATGACCTACGACATTATATTTACTAGCTAAATTGTATTTTGTTGTTGCAGTGCTATGATGAATTCCTTTAGATCTAGGGAAATATGTACATAATTATAGAAAAGCTTAACATAAGAATGAGTGAATTTTTAATTCTCTGTTTTGATCTCTGATTGAACTCCCAATGGGATAGACTACGAACCGCCAAGGGTCGTATTAGACATAAAGTAAAGAAAATTGATTACATCATCCAACTGCTAAATGGGTGGTTGGAAGACAAAGTAGAAGAGATCCAGCTCATCACAGCTTGAAAGTTACTGGAGTTATAACTAGGGTGCAGTCTGCAGGGTTAAGATCCACTTAGGAGAACCCGAAGATGGAGACATCAGGCAAAACAAAAGGTATTATGTGATTTATGCATCGTCAGAGAAATTTCTCGGAAAAGAATATCATTCCAAGGCATGCAAACCAAGTTTACGGTGGTCGATGGTATAAGAGGTTCCATGTTCGTAGACGTTGAATTAAGGAAACTTTAAACTGACAGTGCTTGTAGGTAAACAAATATATTATTAAATGGAGCTAACCTTGTTACATAACCGTGATGTATGGCGCTATGTCCTCTCCATCTACTACGGAGTGATACTGGTACTGATTACGCGGGCGTAACACGCGTGTTTACATATACAATTTTTTTTGTTTACTCAGTGAATTATTATTTAGGTATGTTCCTAATAACCATAAGTTTTATAAATACATGTTTTATTTTATTTTTTTATTCATTTCAGCTGAACTCAGTAAACTTTTCGGGGTGCCAAAGAAGGAACTAAAGATGAACTTTATTAAAATTGAAAATGATTATATTTTATGAACAATAAATACTAAGGACATGTTGGTTCAGAATATTTGAATAATTCTTCAAATTTCAAAATTTTCAAGTTCTGTGAAAGTTTTTTTCAAGTTCTGTTATTATTTCAGTTTTGTCAATTGACTGGCTATTAATTCAATAGGACTTTCACAGAAACCGAAAATGAACGTTGAAATTTGATGAATTCTATGAAACAACCCATCCTAAGATTTTTTCACAGAATTTGAATAATTCATCAAATTTCAAAGCTCTAACTGAAATAATTCAGTGAACCGACTGACGCATAGTGGAATAATAGCAGAATTCGAATAGAACTTTCACAAAACTTGAAAATTAATAGGGCCGTAAATTGATTGTAACTAAACTTGAATAAAACTTTAACAGAATTTGAATTTAACTTTGAAATTTGATGAAATGTTCAAATTCTGTGAAACAACCCACCCTTAACTTTGTAGGCATCCAAATGAGAAACTTTGAAAAATCGAACTGTTTTTTGAAATGTGAACATTTTCGGTGTTACTAAAATCATGGTGAAACTTTTACTCAATTGATAAACGACCGTGAACCATGTGAAAACCTTACTGGGTACAAACTGAAAAGTAATGTGTACTGACCTAAAATAGTTCATGGAAAGATACATAAGATATAAAAATTGAATATTCAGACAAGTAGAGTTGTTTATCTGTTGTACAAACTCGAAATAATTTCTTATCGAATTTCGGAATATTCGTAAATGTTCTGAATCATTTATCATCAAGATGTCTTAAAAACAAATACCGTATAAAAAATAAGATAACATTAACTATTACTATTTTTGGATTTGATAATTACATTAATGTTTAAAAATTGCAATGTTATAATTTCAAACATGAAAAAAGCATCAAGTTATCACAATCATTTTTAATCAAAACATAAAAATTTTAAACGAGAATCAAACATTCAAAGAACACAATCCTTTTATTAAAAGATTTTTCAAGATTACTGTCACATCATTTTTATCTCAAAATCATAATAATAATTCCCAGAGAAAAACCAAAAAATCAGACATTTTGGATCCATTTTGTCACAAAATAAACGTTAATTATTTTGACTTTATATTTATCTACATATGCGTAAGGTATTTACGTTATTAGACAACTTCACTTTCATTAAAGTTCTAATAAATTCACGCGGTAAGAGTCTACTAAAAAAATAAAACGTCCGACATAACCTTGCTTCTGACAATGACATGAAACTATATTCACAAAATTATTAACTGATTTAAATTAACAAAAATAGTAGTAAATATATTGAATTATACTAATATAATAGTGAATTCATCATTAGAATAGAATTTATTAACAAAAACGTATTTTAAATCGCACATTCCCAAACCACAGCTATTACTCATATTGCCGTAAAAATGGGCAAGCTCCACATGCGCCAGTCTGCAAAAATGAAATGTTGTCATTTTTCATTAGTAATAATTCGAAAAAGAAATTGTACAATCTTTGTGCAATATGTTTCAAAAACACCGTTGTGAAGTGTTTTTATTTATTAGTAAGGTTGTTTGTATTTATAATATTTTCACTAACGACGCCACCGACTGAAACTTTTAAGTGTGTTAATCCGAGTTCTGTTTTCAAAATACAGAATGGCGCCTGTTCCAATTCTGCATTGCGTGCTTTGCGCGGGACGCAGCCGCCGTACCACGAGATTATCTGGTTACGTAGTACCTACGTAGCGGCTGGTAGTTACCTAGTACCTAGTCCGTAATATTTTATATTTTCCATACAACACATCATAGCGCTGTTCATTTGCTCCATTGTCCGGGAAGGTTACCCCACTTCCTGTCATTTCGACGGCTCCAGTCGACTAACGTAGCAACGCACGCTGAACGGACTACAGTCAAAGCTAGTTGAAAAGAATTATTGCTTAAAACAAACAAACAAAATTAAAACAAAATTTGAGATTTGTTTTGCAAAAGATTTGTATGAACTAAATCCTCTTGGAACCAAAGAAGAGTGTAAAGGAGAGATGAGTCCCTTTTCCCTCGTGGAACCTTCAGGGAGGAAAGATGACGTCCTCTTCCCTTGTTGGGCCTTCAGGGAACCAAGGTGGGAGTGGATAGAAAAGATGAGGCCCCTTCTCTCGTGGGGCCTTCAGGGAACCAAGGGGGCGTGGAGTGGAGAGATAAGACCTGGGAAGACACATTGTGGAACCAGAAGATGTGGCCTCATATCCGATGACAACCAAGGTGCACTTTATCAAAGAGACCGGGTTACCGTTAAAGGATTGAGGTAAAATGGGAGATACCACAATGTGCGTATTGTCAATGGCCGCGGGAACAATACGAAAATCGTCCCTGTCCCATAATAAAAAGCCCCCAAAAGTTACAATAACATCATAAAAGTAACGCAGCATATTTCTAATAGAAAAACATTAAAATTAACTAACCTCTTCTAAGAAATGAAATAAAATATGTAATGTATGATAAGATATGTTACTGCAGGGACGTTTACGTTATGCCAGAGAAATTTATTATTTCGCAGTAATGAATAAGGATTCTCATTACAAACGATCAATCTCAGTAGAAGGTGTAAAGTTTTTGATTAAGATTTAATCTAGTTCACTTTGACAAAAATTGTATCCAAATTATCTCGTCATTTTTAGAGGAAACGTATTTTTTATCTTTGTAGAGTATTATTACTGCGTAATTTGTTAAAATTATATATAATAATGTAATGCCTGCTCTACACTCTTGGCAATAATATCAAGGAGACCAGAGCGCTAGAGTATAGATTCGCTCGCACGGTCTTGCCATTCCTCGCATACACGGAGAAAAATGAGTATCCGGTGTAATGATTATCCGGTTAAAAACGGGATTGCAGCCTCTTAACGAATGAATTAATACGTTTCGGGAGCAAATTTTAGTAAAATACGATTATATTATCACGAATAAATATAATCAAGGCAAATGGAGGTGCATGAACACGTGTTCCAATATTTTAGGAATTTACTTAAAGTTTATCTGGAATACATTCCCGTTTTTACTCGGATTACCAATAATTAGAAGAGATTCTTAATAACAAATTATTTTAAGCAATAATTACTAGCCTAAAAAACAAATATAACTTGAAAAAATCTTCCGAGAAAAAATAAATGGGAATTGAAACTACACCCTTCTGACTGTCGGTCAGGTGCACTAAGCCACTGTGCTACGTTGGCTTATTTTTAACCGCCAAATAATTCAATGAGGATATCGGAAAAGCTTAGTTTCAATTCTGAATGGTTATCTTTCACCAGGTCTACTAAGCTACTAGTAGACCTGCCACAATATACACCACAAATTTTCTGAAGATTTTGTTGCAAATGAAGTCACCGCACAATCGATAATAATCCAGGAAAAACTGCGCTATATTGTGAAAGTGAAGATGTATTAATGCCCCGGGAAAATCCTTGTCAAACACAGAGTGTAGGACCGGCATGCACTTACTTAGCTCAGATATCGTTAAGTTCGAATATCATTCCGTAAGTGTGATTTACCTTAAACTTATCGTATTTACCAGGAAATCAGGCACCTAAGACACTATCTTTAAAAATTGTTATCAGCGAAATTGGCTTAGAGGTAATTTAAATCCAAATCAGCAGATACAGGCTGGAACCCGCCAAACGATGTCGTTCTTTAAGTGGTTTTCAATTGGCAGTTTTTATAATCCAGTTTCATTGGAAAATGTAGTGCAGAGAAATAAGTGAAAAAAGTGTCACAAATTGGATTACAAGATGGAGAATATTAATGGAGTACACAATCTGAACACCAGTAGCGATGTACGAAGATTTTTGGGGTAAGCTTTCTTTATAAAATTACCTACGTCAATATTTCGATATGTATCCTTAGATTACCTGCTAATAAGGCGGCTTGAAATATGTACACAATTAAGGTGACATAAGGCTCTAATAACGGGGGATTTGCTCAACGCTCACATTTTAATTATTCTTGATAAACGAATTACTAAAATCTCAAATGGTTCCAGAGGGACCCATTCGGATTTAAGCCATCGGATTTACCATCAAAATATCTTATGTTTAACGGTTTGATTTTTTTAAACATTATTGGACTTTAAAATTAGCGGTAAGCACCAGATTTTATTTTTCTAGACGACGAATTAGTAACTTCCCTAAAATAAACCCTATAAAAAGATCGATTTTCTAGGCCTGCTAGGGCAATGTGGACCTACGGTCGTCCATTACGCCGGGCCGGGCGCTGAATATTGTTTTTACACGACTTCATCACTTGTGTCGTTAAGATTCCCACTTTATTTTATAGATTTGATAGGGCAAATTCAACAACAGGTTTGTCCAGTACACAAGGGACGTGCGTCACATATATTTGTACATGGCTTACATCACTTACGTCTTTAAGATTCTGGCTTTATTTTAAGGTATTGTCTCGTCTTATCTGTAACCTATAGATTTTGATACTGTTGTACAAGTAGAGGGTTGACGTTTAATTATTGGTTTTTATTTTATGATTAAGTAATTTTTTTACGAATTGATTCATTACGGTGAAGTGATGTGATTCTGAACTGGAAGCGTTTAAAATGTATCATGTAAATAATTTGAAGCAAACATCGCGTGGTTAAAGCTTGCTTCTATCAAATAAGTGATCAATTATTTAAAATATGTTACGTTTCAATTCGAATCAATTTAAGCAGAAATGAAAATAAATTAGGTTCAAACAATGTAAATATAAAAAGCGATTAAGGGGGATCTCATGGATTCTTTCGTATGTCAATACTATCTAGAACTTATACAAATACCCTTTATCTTGATATCTAACGTTTCAGCGCAGTACCCACTCCTATTTCTACCGATTCAGGAAAGTTATATATATTTAACTTTTTTTAAAGTAATTATGCTTTTCCTGTGAAATGAATCGACAAAGAAAATGATGTACGGATGTAGGTACGTAATGTAGGTTAATTTAGGCTAAGTGGCACTAACGTTTAGGTTTCTGAAATCATTACAAAAACCCAACCCAACCATACAATATTTTCTAAAAATTAACGGTATATTTTTTAATTTGAGTTTGAGTACAAGAGTCCCAACTGCTCAGAGAGACTATGGCATCCTCAACTTAGGTGTTCTTCTTCAAAAATTCATTTAAAGCAATGTTTGGATTCTGAATGATGATCTTTCACCACCAAAAAACCACCAAAAAAATATTTGAGCACGCTGGGATTCGTAGACAATTATCGTAATAAAGAACTAGAGTGAAAAAATTGCTTTCAAAATATATATTCATATAGATCAACAAACGCTGATTCTGAATATATAAATTTTCTTGTAGTTATTTTTATGTAGAATTAATAAATCAACATTTAAAAAAGATTAAAAACGTAAGACACTCAAACGCCCTGTGATTGGTCGGCGTGTTCTGACAGCAGTTAAACCGATTCCGATACAATTATTTCAAAAGAATTCATGATTTTACGAAATCTTGATACCCACCCGAGTGATATTGAACTTATTCATTATCTACAAAACCGAGATCCATATGACGTCACGCGTACCCCGTCAGATTACGATCGTTTTGGCGGGCTTGGAAAAATACTAACTTTGAACACTATTTTAACTATGAAATCGACATTGACGACTGGGAATGCTATGTGGAGGGTGTTTTTGAGTAGAGGAAGTAGTGAAAATGGGTCTTGAAGATACCTATGTTGTAGGAGGGAGGAAACACAGATGTCGACAAACCGTTACACAGCCGAGAACTCAAGCACGAGTCGTAGATGCGACCCGCTCTCATGAGACAAGGCGTTCAAATGAAAAAGGTTTCATAATTAAAAATGTATGTTTGTAATGTGAAAATGTGTATTTTCTATAATAATAATGTTAGTTTAAAAGTTGGCAACATGTTGTGTGTGGCAACCCATTTGGTTTTTTTTTTTTTTTTTTCTATGCTCTGTGTACACTGCTGTCATTTTTCTTGTAATACGTACATCGTCAATAAAACCAGTTATTAAATGTGTTATATTTTAATTAATAAACACAGAAGATTTGTAATAGATGTATGTTTTGTAATAAATGTATGTTTTGTAATAAATGTATGTATTGTAATAAATGTTTATTTTGTAACAAATGTATGTATTGTAGTAAATGTATTTTTTGAGAATGTTAAAATAAGTCGAGCTTCTTTTCACACTGCAGCCCGTTTTACACGGTTTGCATAAGTGTATGCGCCCACCTCCATCCGAACTCGCCGCTGAAACGAGCATCCAGCTTCTGTGCGGGAATCAGCGAGGATAGGATCATTTAGTCTAGTGGTCCAGTGGTTCGGTGGTCTAGTGCCCTCCAGTCATCAGGACGGGCAGAACGCGCTGATTTTTTAAATCTGCCAAACTTTTTAACAGTGTAAAACGGGTTTAACAATATTTGAAGTGTTCATTTTTAGCCAACATATTTTACAATAGTAGCCTAAAATTTGTGATAAATGCGTTTTTCTCAAGAGATACAAAATAATAATCTATTTTTGGACAAATTATTTTTGTTTAATAAACGTCGCATTCATTCTCCAAAAGGTGCAAATGGAAAAAAAATGCTTCTATTTCTCCCTAACTGTTACTCACTTAACATCAAAATGTAATTTGTGAAAAATTTCACTTGGCACGAAGATAAGCGAGTATTGCTACTTTATTAAGAATCTCTTCAAATTATTAGTAGTCCTGTTAAAAACGAGATTGCAGGCCATTAACGAATAAACTAACAGGTTTTCTGATAAACTTTTAATAAACTGAGAATAAATTAGCACGATGTTGGAACTCGGAACACGTGTTCGATCACCGTGATAATATATTCAAAATTGACTTAAAGTTTATCAGGAAACATGTTAATTCATTCTTTAATTGCCTGCAATTCCGTTTATAACCCGATAACTAATATTTTGAAGAGATTCTTAATAAACAAGCATAACACATTGTTATCAGTGTCAAAGATGTATAATCGTCCATTTCCCATTTGATTAATTTTCAGTTGTTTCAGATTATATTTTTAAATTAACACACCAATAAATCAAATATTTTTTTACCAAAGAATCACTCATAATTTATGTGGGCAATCCAGATCGGAGTATCAATGACTTTGATCATTTCGATGTTCGTCATTTTTGCTATCGAAACAGTCGTTTAAACATTCAAGACATCATTGTGTGATGTGACAGATTCGAAATATCTTATATTGAAGGCCACACAAATACTTCGATACTTAAATAATAACCTTTTTTTAATAATTTAATAATACAAAGTAAATTAGTTTATTTACAGTCCTTCTCAATAGGTATTCCTGTGCCGAGGAAGACTGTAGGTTTTTGTATGGGTTTTAAATTATATTCTCTTCTGATTTCCATTTATTTATTCATTTTTTTTTAATAATATAATTACATATAATATATATAATTGATTACATTTTATGATTTTGACTGTCCAACTAGGAAGGATTCCCGTTTCAGGACAGTCAAATTTACAAGTTTCAAGCTATCCTAGACGAATACAGGATTTAAGACTAGCTAAAATAAGTATGTTAAAACGAAGATACATAAAAAGATACATAAAAAAGATACATAAAGATACATAGAGGCGTTCGTGATTTCAAATTACATTTTTTAGTATCATTTCGGAATCAGTCCTGCCTAGATCCAACAACCATTTTGTCACTCTTGGACCGAAGGATGACAATTCACACAGTTTTAGCTGAGAGGGGATTTTATTAGACCGAGATATGAGAATATTTTTTGATAAGCCGCTCTGTTGCTTGTTGGAACGGAAAGGTCATTCCTTCCCTTACTTCTGGTTTGATATTTGTGTTCGGCTGTTTTCATTTTGTTTTTATTTTTATGAACATGGATTACAATTTTTTTATATAGCACTGTCGGACATCTAGTACATTAAATTCCTCGAAGAGAGCGTCACTCGAATATCTGAAAGGTTTCTTCATAATAAGACGTAAAATAGATTTGTGTGCCTTCAATAACGGGTTTAATGTTGTTCTTCCTGCACCTCCCTACCCAATGGAACCGTAGGTTATACCCGTAGTATATGGTTTTTATGTTTTGTTTTTTTTTTTAATTTCCCGTAATGAAATAAATGTGTGAATCAGGGTGTGCACTCTTTTAGCTAAATTTTCAATCTGGTTCTTCAATTTGAGGTTATTATCAATTATAACGCCTAAATATTTAATAAATTTAACGCACTCGAGGGCTTCACACTTACATGGAGGGTTATTATTTCCATAATTACAGTTAATTTTATGTATTATAAGGTGGTGAGGTGTTTGAGGATTGCCCTGAAATAGTAGAACATTGATAATAAAGCTTCATCTAAACTTCATCGGGACTATATTTTACCCTCAAATATTATAAACTAGCTTACGTGTACCTGGCGTTGCTGACTTTTTTTATACTTTCAATAAATATAATATTCATGTTTTATATATATAAACCTTCCGGAAGAAATTCTCTAAATGATAGAGAAAACCCTACCAAACTCCGTTGCATAGTTTAGAAGAACTGAGCACACAAATAGACAGACGCGAATACTGACTTTGTTTTATATTATTTAGAGTTACCAATGTATTGTCACGATTACGAATTTACTAAAAGTTTATCAGGAAATGGCCTGTAATTTCGTTTTTAGTGCATTATGATCTGGGATGTTCCAGAATGTCCCGAACTTTCCAGACTATTCCCGAATATTCCACAATGTTCCGGGATGTTCTGGAATGTTGTGGAATGCTCTCGAATACTCTCAAATGACTGTTCTGGAAAATTCTAGAGGGCGAAACTTCCAGCCCTTATATCTACAAAAGCACGCCCTTCAGGTAAAAACTTCATAGATGGGGAATAGAGAGCTACCACACCAAAAAAACTCCCTTGATCGTACTAGGACTTTTAGAGTTTTAGCGCCACTCACATTGAACACTTTCTTTTATAACGTGTAACTGGCCCAATGAAACTTTGTTTTTCAGCGAAACGGCCCCATATTAAATTTATCGTCTCTCTCATACTTGTCAATAGTTTAATACGAAAAAATGTTTTAAAGTATTGCTGACGTCAGAGAGTAACTAATACTGAACTATTGACCTATATGTTCATGTTTAGTAGAGTCCTTCATTTCGTATATAATGTCAAACCCCGCTGTGATTCCTGTCTCCAAAAATCTCTTATTTGATTCGATGGCTCAATTAATTTTACGCAATGTAATAAAAAGCCCATAAGAAGCCCAATTCCAATTGACGTGCCAAAAGATGAATGCATGCGATAAGATTACATTAATCATTATTAGACGTCACTTTAATTAGTCATAAGCACATTTGATTGCTGTTTTATCTCATCTTGATTGATTGCGTATTCGTTTCTTGAATATTCGCAAATTATTTGCAAGGAAGAAAGTAGCTGGATTGTGCGTCGATCAGCTGCCAAGTATTATTTAACAATAGTAAGCTCTTGAGTGGAGTAGCACGTGGGTGTAATACTAATCAACCACTTTCATTGCTCATCTTGAAGTCTTGAACTGTGTAGTGTTGTATGTACCCATATGATTGTAGAACTGTACACACAGAGCTCACTTATATAAAACTTATGGTTTGATACCCGATTGGTATTTGAAATGAATTGTATTTAAACGAAAAGAACCAAAAAAATCAATCAATCCTGTTATTATCACAAGGAATACGAGGAGAGAGGAAAGGAAGCCTTTACCTGTTGAAGATGTTTGTTTCTTTTAGAGTCCTGCTGGTTTCTGGAAGATTCCGAGGGTCACAGATTCAGAGCACAACCAATGTTGGATTTTTACAACACGAACTATGTTTATATTCAACACACGACACTGTTTAACTTGGGGATGATATTTACACTATTTGACTGAACGTTTTCACGAAATTATTGATACTACTGCGAATAACATACGATTTCAACGACTACGAAAATTCGAAGCATAAAACAAATGACTCTGGCGTCGGTATTCCTTTTTCAATTCTTCTTTCTTCTAAGACAATACTTTTAAAGGAACAAAAATAAATGATTTTGAACGAGGAATGATTTTAAAACGATTCCAATTTTAAACAATTATTTTATGTATTTAATCGTTGAGTAAGAAGATAATAATAATAAATCTAAAACGAGAAACAGAACAAGACACATAAAATAAAATAAAAGGTATCTAACGGTCGCAACTGGGTTTCAGACCGGGACAACGCATTTAACCAACCACTCCGCAATTGTAATCTGGTTTTTTAGGTAATTTTTGTCAATTCCCAACTAATTTTTCTCTATTGTTTTTTGGTTGCCATCTTTTTGTATGGTTACAAAATTCCATAAGAATTTATTTGTAACCTAGATAGTGTCCCGGATATATTAATCCGATATTTATTTATACGGAACACCTATTGATTTTTTTCTACAAGACTAGAATGAAATCATCAATAATTAAATATATTAAATCGATGGGTATAACCTACGAAAGTTATTCAAAAAGGTATTCCAATAAAAAGATTATTTTATAGTTGAATTCTTTTAATTCATAACATATTGGCAAACGTGTTCATTGCCTTGATAATATACAATGACGAAATACGGAAAAATTATTATTTTTATGAACATGTTATCCACATCGCGAAAATACGTTCGTATCTTACTAAAAGTTTATGAGGAAACCTATCAATTCATTCATTAAGGGCCTGCAATCCTGTTTTAAACGGATTATTTTTAATTTTAAGAGATTCTTAATAAATTAGCAATATTTTATATCGGTAAGTTTTCTCAGACAAAACGTTATCAAGTAATTATTTTGTTCCCACAACGAAGGAACCAATAAAATTTTTAAAAAGCCTTTTGGAGAACTGATCTCCATAGTTATTTCATCTTTCTTTACAGTTTGTTAGTGCAGAAGTTAAAGTTAGTAGTGTGAAGCTAGTGACAGAACAACAATGCCAATCTTGTTTAACTGTACTCCAAATGATTCACATAGATCGCATTGTTATTAAAGTTATTTACTATGAGATATTCTAACTTGTCGCGATGTACATTGTGATATATTGTGTCGAACCAATTGATGTGTCGTATTTGATCTATGGTCGATCCTGATGGAATACCTAGTGCAAGTTTTAATAAATAACGTTTTTTTAATACGAGTATAATACGATATAAATACCCGGTGTAGTAGAGGTTAAAAGTGGTAGTGTGTCGTGATGAAAATAATAATAAATTAATGATTCAACCAAAGAGGTTATTATGGTACAAAATTTGGCCACCTATACTATAATCGAGTTCCTCAATTATAATTCCGGTATGTCATTCGTTTTAAATTTGTCGTTGCTCCGTATACGGAGAAAAATTACTAATAATGAAATTTGCTAATTTATTAAGATTTTTTTAATTTTTCGAAATCTGGTTAAAAACGGATTGCAGGCCCTTAAATAATGAATTGATCGGTTTCCTAATACACTTTTAGTAAAATACGAATGTATTATCACGATGTCCCAACACGTGTTAGTAAAAATCCTAATATTCTGCAATTCGACATTGTATATTATCAAGGAAAATGTAGGTGTACGAACATGTAATATGATATATTGGGAATTTACTAAAAGTTAATTAGGAAGCGGCCTGCAATCCGGTTTTTACCGTATCATAATTAACGTGAAGAGATTTTTAATAAATTAGCTTTACTCATTTTTCTTTTTATTACTAGCGCAGACCCTTGAAAAATTACGGGATATTATAATTCCAATTTTTAAATCGACAGTGAAAATATTAAAAAAGTGTGGGTACCTATTTGATCGCTTGTCTGAATCTATAATTCTTCTCACAAGCAGTTCCAATTTTGAAAATTACACTTCAAACGAATTTGAGTTCATTGAACGTGAATAATTTCACGCAGGAATAACGCACATCACAGATACCCGATTTTTTTTTTCAATTTGTTTTTATTATGCGACAGATTAATCATCTACTTAATCACATAACCTACAAAACATATGAGAAAATATCAGATCTATATCAGAATGTTTTATGGTCATTTAAAAAGCAGTTAAAAATTTAACTGTTTTTAAATTTCATTCAGCACCAAGTTTTCTCTTGTCATGCTAAGCTGTGCTAGAACATCTGTTCTGCCCTGTGGTATCTTGTGGGATAATGTGAGAGAATTTTTGCGTATTTCCAATTCTAAATAAAATCCAAATAAATGGAATATTTCTGAACGGATCCAAAACTACAAACTGTTTTTGAAAGGAGATAAAATACGCTTTCAAATTTTACTATTAGAAATAAACTCTAATTTTTGCAGTATAAACATTTTGAAATAAAACACAACAAGTTTAAGAAATGGCTCAACTGAACTAGAATTACAGATAGCGAAAAAAAAACACATTTTAATTAAAGAAATACACTTTTAGATTTGAATATAAAGCGTAGTGTTTTTTAAACACCGTTTAGAACTTATTTCTCATTTTGACAGTAAAGAAGCCACGACGATTTTAACACATTTTCACAGCAGGTAATAACTGTTTGTTCTCTAAACCACAAATTAACCTGAGAGGTTTCAATATTCGAAATCTTCAATAAATTCAACAGTCTAAAGATGATTTTAGAAGGGTGAAACCGGTCTGGTGCTAATCTGGAACAAAGTTAATTTGCCTGTATGTATACCAAGATAAAGGCATTAATTTATTTTATTAATTGACACCTGTCTAGACACTGGAATTTCCTAATGAGACAGGCCCTGAAAAACCATTTGAATTATATTTTATCGAGATAAATGAATAAAAAAACAATTCGCAATAATTCAACTTTATTATTAATTATGACGACTTTATTAAATTAAATTGATATTAATAAATAGTACCTGATTTTTCTTCAGTGCAATATTTTATCAAAAAGCATATAAAAACCTAATTCGAATTCATTTAAATTTATTATTAACTTTCGTTGCCAGGGGTTATGAACGATTTGGAGTAATGTTTTCAAGTTGTGAATTCTAGTTTTCCCAAAAACTGGGTCTATTTTAAAGGTGACAATAATATTATCGTAACAATGAAAAATCCTTCTTTTTAGAAGTATTTTTTGTTTTACTTGATCGTGCCATTGATACCTTGGGCGAAATCGATTACTTCTACCGTTCATTTCCACGTCATACATTCTACTTACACCCCTTTCCTTTTTCATCACATTCGCTACATCTTACCGCACGTAAGTATATGATTCATTAGATCGTGCAATGTCTTCCTCAGTTGTCACCGATTTTGTCTACCATTCACTAACTGTCACTGTTAAAAAAATACATTATATAGACATTTATTCAATATCTACCATTCTAACGAAAACTTCTAAACATTCCTGGCACTAATAAGAATAAATTTTGAAATTTTCCGCGAAATCAGTCCAGTAGTTTTTAAGTTTATAGTGTGCAAACCAAAAAAAACATTAATTAATATTCACCATAGATTGTAACAACCATATTAAATTAAATAAATATTACCTTTTATATCTATTATACTAGTTCATATCACTTTGTTTATTGTTAGGAAATCCTATGAAAATAATTTGATGATTGATATTTTGTAGTTTATCAACGTATTCTTTGCCAACGGAAGAATACTTGAAATGATTGTAACAACCATATTAAATTAAATAAATATTACCTTTTATATCTATTATACTAGTTCATATCACTTTGTTTATTGTTAGGAAATCCTATGAAAATAATTTGATGATTGATATTTTGTAGTTTATCAACGTATTCTTTGCCAACGGAAGAATACTCTAAATGGTGTTTTTTGGCAGCAATTTAGTCTCTAACTCTTCAACGCCCACTGAGACTAGAGGTCACGAGCATCTAGAAGTAGACAAACAAATAGGTACTGTTAGCTAAATTATTGTACTTAGGTACTGAATGCTTTCTGAACAATCGTCAATCCCATGGAATGCTGTTTTTACAGCTAATAATTATGATGACAAACGATTGCTAATAATAGAATTTCTAAATCGTACAACTGTATTTTTCTGAAACAGAAAAAAAACAAAACTGTGATTTCTGTCAAAATTTTTTGCCCGATTGTTCTGTCTAGAATTTCTAGGTAAATTAAAATATTTTCAGCTAACTGCTTTAATTCAATTTTAAGCTATTTGAATTTTCAATATTCAGTTACGTGGCAAAAAATAAAACAAAAAGCTGTGTTTCGTGTCAAGTTTTAATAGGAAAAACAAATTCTAAGCTTAAAATTATCATTCCACATTATTTTTAATATTTCAAAATTAATACGGATCAAAGCCAACAAGTTGAACTGAGATGATTAATTATTACAAATACACGGAGAAAACTTACTGTTGTAAAATATTACGAAAAATGCTAAAAATTATTTGTATTCCTGTTAAAAACGGGACTGCAGGCCTTTAACGAATGAATTGACGGATTTCCTAATAAACTTTTGGTAAACACGAATTATGGCAATTTCGGAACACGTGCTTATAAAAATTCTAATATTTTCGTATTTCGTCTTTAGATTTTAATATTTTTAGGATAAACTCAGCTGTATGAACACGTATTCCGATATATTATGAAAGTACTGATAGTTTATTAGGAAATGGCATGCTATCACATTTTTAACAGGATTTTAATAAGTTAGCAATACCTACTCATTTTTCTCCGTAAATTACTTACCTACTGCAATATCACATTAAATCCCATTATCAATTGCATGAGTCACAAATCTTAAATCATAATTTCGGTTGAGGGTCTGTTTGTGAGTGATTTGTAAATCTGTTCAATGAACTCGGATACGTTTTGAATTTAGGTGTCATTTTTGAAATTCGATATGATTGTGTCAAGATATCAGGAAAGCGATAAAGTAAAATTTACCTACCTTTAATATACGAGTGTAATATTTAAACAGAAAATTATTTAAATTGATATTTTCATAATTGGAACTGATGTGTCAAAAAATCAGACATGCCGGATAAAGTACCTACCTATAATATAATATTTTATAAGAAAATGATTTTTAATTTTTTTTTGCAATGTGTATTTCTTTTGTTTAAGTTTCTTAGGGTTAATCAACTTGACAAGTAAAGTCAGATCTGGTGATTTTTTTAATGAAGAAAGCGTTATTTACTAACTAAATAGATTTACTAACATATTATGGTGTGATTATTCACGGGTCTGCGCTAGTAATATAATAAAGATTTTCCTCATTCGAATAATTATCATGAGGTGAGACCACCTAACCGCAACTTAATGAACTTTACAAAATGTTTTACTTTATCAGTGAACTTTGAATTGCTTACTTATTCTCCTATATCTTATTAGTGACCAAATTCAGTTAGCCAGGTTCTTCGTAACACTCCTCTTCTATCAGCCTCACAACATACAGGGTTTTCCAATAAGAGGTGTTATTTTGATATTCAATCGTAAAAGATCAATGGTTTCGTTGCTTGTGTGGCACGTAGCGTTGAAAGTAAACGTTGCCTAGATCAAAACCATCCAATTCCGGCCATAAAAAATCATTAATCATCTCTCAATAGCGCAATCCATTCACCGTAACTGTTGCTCCAGCCTCATTTTAGAAAAAGTAAGGTCCAATGACTCCGCCGGACCACAAACCGCACCAAACAGTCACACGATGAGGATAGAGAGATTTTTCAACAATAACTCTTGGGTTTTCCGAGCCCCAGATGCGACAATTTTGCTTGTTGACGAAGCCACCGAGGTGGAAATGGGCCTCATCACTCAAGATGATTTGCATTTGATAATTTCATTTTTATTAATGACGTAGTTTCTACTTGTAAAATATTAAAAAAGACAGCTTCTAAAGTAACATCTACCGAAATAGCGGGCTATTCAAAATAACACCTCTTATTGGAAAACCCTTTATATAAAATTCCATAAATAATATTTTACAGGGTCATGGACACCGCATGTTTTTCGTTTGATTTGTGTGTTAGAGTGGAAAGTTTAGTTGGTGGAACCAGAGCACAGTGATTTTTTTTTACTAACTACAGGTAAAACTGCACATATAGCTCGTAATTCAATTGCTGTTTTACGGTATCAGTTTCCAGGCATTAAATTAAATCCTTATCTCCAAATAAAGCCATATTCATTGACCTTCTCGCTCTCATGATCTAATCTTATGCGACTTATTTTTGTGGGGATATATGTTGACAAGGACCATGATGAAATTCAGGGGGAAATCGTTAGGATTTTACGTCAGATGTTAACTGACGCTCTTCAAAGTTTTCGGGACAAACTACAATCATGTATAAATGTAAATAGCCAACATCTGAGCGACGTGACCTTCAAAACATAAACGCAAACGAAAAAATCCCATCTTACACTATTATATGTTTTGTCATAAATAAAAACCATTTTAAGCAAAACTGACAGTACATTTTATATGAATCCCGCGACGGACCAGGGTATTGATTCTCCAATCCAGGCCACTCGCAATCTCCGTCGAAAGTACATACATTGGTCGACGATCTAATTCTCGAGTCTCGTCGAAGGTATATACTTTCATACGCCAAAATTCAAAAGTCATTCCACTCGAACGACGAGTGGGTCGAACCATTCGTTGTTCGAGTGGAATGACTTCGTCGAGAATCGTGCTCCTGTACATAGTTTGAGCGTATTTTAAAGGAAAAAAATCGTCTCTTACACCATCCGAGAAACCACCAAGTAAACAAATACCCCAACATATATTCTTATTTACTGTTTTTTTGTGTTATCAGTAACTCACTGTCCATCACATTCATTGATACGCGTACAACAGACATTCCGAATTCGCCACAATATATATAAAGATATTTATAAATGAAGCCACAGAATAACCTCTTTGGCATTTCTGCGAACCTGGTATGAAATTATTTACAATTTTTATGTTGCATGAAATTGTCCTAATTCTTGGAATCATGTATTCTTTCTAATATATATAGATACACTAATACATTCAAAATGTCAGGCATACAAAGACGATGCATATTCTACGCTATATTAAGTTGTTCGTAAAAATCTTATTTTTACGAATCGTTAGGTAGGTAGGTACGTTAGAAACATACAAATATCTTTCAAAGCGTCGATAGACTTGTCCATTTTGCCGAATGGTGTTGAATTGTTTGCACAAACTGGCCCATAATGTTATCTATTTAAACACGGTGTCAGAAAACTAGTAGTATAAACCGGAACCTGGTTAATTTTCAACACGTAGATTACCAAAAAAAAATCGGTCTGAGTATTTCGATTTTTATTTAAAATTCGGCAACTGAAGGGTTAAACACAGTTTTGGAGCAATTTAAAATATTAAACAGCTGATATTAACCCCTGTCGAACGATTTTTTTAAATTTTAACACCAACATCTGAAATCTCATATCAAAAATATTATTCTACAAAATCGACACCAAATGTGATGAAGATTCACCACATTTCCTGCTTGTAGTACGAGTTTCCAGAAACCGTGTATAAAGAAAAGTGTGGAATTGATTTGTTAAAAAAATCTACAGTTTTATTCTACACTTGCACACTTAACTAATAATAATATTACATTTATATAGCGCAGTTTAGTGTCATTTCACTTCAAGTGCGCCTGATTTCGAGAAAATCTATGTGAATCCGGGCAACGCCGGAGACTTCAACTAGTTTCCTGAAAAAATTAACATTGAGAAAAGCATTCAACTCATCAGCATTCTACTTTAAAATTCGTAACAAGAAAAGCAGTGAAAATTCCATAACGTTAGCTTTCACCATTTCAGAGTTTTTAACGCTTTTGAAAGATTTTCTGGTTTATTCTTGACAATTTATTCTAGTAAGTTTCTCTTCCATGTAGGCAAATCATTATCCAGTGTCACTGTAACGAGTGTGTACGGTAATACCCAACGAATCTTGAATTTTTATTAGCATGACATCACGAGGAAGATTTGCGTTGGGCGGGCCTACAGTACCAATCATCTGGGGTCAGCGACCCCTACTCAGGTTCATCTCAATTGAGATTAGTCAGAGGTCTAGGTAATAACCGAATTCTAACATATAATAGTCAGCTGTTCCTCTCTACCTGCGCCGTGTACAGATTGTAATTATAATCATTACACGCTCAGGTCTAAACATGGCATGTCATACCCGCGAGTGATACTTAGGCCCGGTATATCAGTCGGTCCGTATTCTCACTATGTGCCACATTCCCCACTCAAATATAAGCGGGCTAAATCGGCCATTTAAGCCTCGGTAAGCCACAGAATAGTTCGGATTTTAGACATCGAGGCGATAGCGGTAAAAATGGCAAATATGACTTTTACTTCATTAATTGTTTAATTTTCACCGGAATAACGTAAATTGCCCGATTTTATCAGTATGGACTCTTATATTCATAGAGCGATGGGAGATGTTTATTTATTAATTGATAATTAATCAAAAATAGAAAAATAGTCTGGTAAGGTATTATAATAGGAATTTTTCAACATTCTGACAGTGTTTTCAGCGGTTTATTTGACTATTTTCATGAATAATGCATTGACTCCAGCAAAAAAATACTATTTAACATTCAATTAGCACCATGCTGATTGAAGTCGGGAAAGTTTATCAAAAAATCAACTCGCGAATTGATCCCGCCTAAAAGCAAAGAGCACAGATGTACCACTCACGTAGACAGTAATTTGGTTTTGCATCGAAGAAAAATTAAGCACATTCCTCTATTAAAATCAAAGACAACACGTGTAATATTAATGGTCTCTAGGCTTTCCGACCTATATACGGATTATGTTCAATCCGCGCTAAGCTCGACATTACAACCAAGCCTAGCTTTAATTCCACCGATATACCGGGCCTTAAAAGGGAATGAAAAAAACTTTAGATACATATTATGGAGGTACCAACATTATTATTCTGAGAGTATTATAACTTACCTGAAATGTTTGCAGATTTGTAGCTGATCTAAATAACTCAAGACAGGGACAAATATTTACATAACTTAACAAATATGGAAGTTAGGTCGAAATTAATTTTTGACACGTATTGATGTTAATTATTGATAAAACGTTTAAGGTATAGAGTTTAAGGACGGGTTGTTTTGGAGAATTTGAACAATTCTTCAAATTTCAAGTTCTGTGAAAGATTTTTTTAAGTTCTGTTATTATTTCAGTTCTATCAAGATACTAGCCTATAAGTATATAACAACAGAAAGGACTTTCACAGAACCCGAAAATTAACGTTTAAATTTTATGAATTGTTCAAATTCTCCGAAAAAACGCGTCATAAAACTTTGGTTTTGTAATTCCAGAATTTTTTGTCTGGGAATCGGGATCACATAAGAAAAATGAAAAATTTGTGATTGATTGATCGTTAAAATATACAGTTATATTTTTTAAACCGATTTCTATCTATATAATAAATAATAAATGGTTTTGAAAAAAAATGCTGGCTTTTCAGTCTTTACATGGTAAAGTTAAGTCACATGATTAAAACGTTGAATTGTCAAAAAAGATAATTATTATAAAATATTTCATTTGTTAATAACCAAGTTATTTATAAGATTTTCCGAATTCCAATACCATTTCAGCATAATTCTAATACCACTTCAGCAAAATTCATATTTTATTGATCCTGATAATATGTGATCTACTATATAGGTACCTAACAATAAAACTATTTTTTATTAACACCAATTCATTTTGTCGTTTTATCGCGGTCTGTATCAAAAGACAAATAAATTTTTTATTATAACTTAACTATCTCAAAAATTTTTGATGCCCGAGTGGATGTTAAAATGGAATGTAAATGAAAAAAAATTGATTCGTTCGGGTTAACGAAGAGAGACGAAAGGAAGTCTTATGATTTTGTTGGTTTCTTTTGATAATGTTTGTTTCTTGAAAATTCTCTGCAGATAATTTAAAATTTATAGGTGTGCACCTCTGTGTGCACAATTTTTCAATTTAACCACACTAAATATTGAATTTGTGGATGCAATTCACAGGATTTAAAGGCCTTTTCACGAGAATAATGATTCGAGCACAAGATAATATGCACTATTAACGACAACAATTTTTCTATTAGAACTTTACACGGAGAAAACTTTATTAAAAATCTCTTCAAATTATTCGTTTTCTTGTTAGAAACGGAATTGTAGGCCAATAACGAATGAATTGATAGATATCCTGAAAAACTTTTAAGTAAAATATCATTTTTTTGTCACGATGTCCACGTTTTCATAAACGTCCTAACATTTTTATATTTCTTCATGATATATTATTAATACCAACGCGGGTGGATGAACACGTGTTCATATTATTAAGAATTTACCAACAGTTTATCAGGAAGCGACTCGCAGTCCCTTTTTTAACAGTATGAATAATAATTTGAAGAGAATTTCAATAAATCAGCTTAAACATTTTTCTCCGTGTAAATACTCTTTAATGGTTGGTAAAGGTAAGCACATTTCACTTGGCAATCATATAAATTTATTATTTAAACATTTTTTAGTAAAGTAGGTAGGTACTTAACAATCAAAATCTTTAAAAATAATATCTTTCCGTATAATTTTACTGAGAAAAAAAAATTTATTTCAAGTGAAAAATAAACAGAAAAGTGCAACCTAATTAAAATAACAGTGTTCAATGCTAAAAATCACATAAAAATAAAACAAAATGAAAATTATTGTGAATAGTTTGATGGCTTGACGATTCTTGAAAAAAAGACACGATGACAACACCACAGACAAAATCCGAACCAGATGAAGAACTATCAAAAATATCAGTGCCTCCATCGCAGAGATTATTCTTCAGGCCGGGAACCATAGACGAAGAGTCCAGTGACCCTCACGAGGGGGCCCGAGCAGAGTCCCCCTTCCTAGGACCCCCGGGGGGCGCTATGGTCACGGGAGCACTGGGGCTGCGCGAGTCCCGGTTGAGGATGAGTGCTCACAGCCTGCACAGGAGCGCCACTGTGGGGAGCTCTATTGGACACTCCATGTACGCCAGAGGGGAAAGTTGCAGGTTACAAATTATTCAATTATATAAGAAAATGTTCTTTTATAAGACATAAACCCACCACTTTACCTAAGAATACACTTTTTAACCCCATAGTCGCTGCAGTATAGTGATCATTACAATCATATGTCCCAAATATGGTACATAGCGGAGGATTCCTATGAAAATTAGTCTCTCTGTTACGCTTCGTAACTCACCCATAAAAATTAAATTGGAAAATGTCAACTATATGAGGCCTTTATGCTATGAATATTCATTGCTATATATTTAAATAAATACGTCAATTTGAATTACGTTTTTGTTTTCTTGATTGAATGATAAAAATAAAAGAATGAACGAAATGGAATCTTGAAAATGGACATTAACTCACTTCCCTACTGAAACTACGAGATGAAACTCAATGCGTTCTATCAAATTTTGGTGGAACTCATTTTTTATACGGTTTTACACTGCATGTCCCAAATGGAGCTAAATTTGTTGAGCCGGTTTGCAGAGCACGAAAATCAAAAAACAACAGATACGTTTAATTTTGAATTAGGCTGTTTGATAAATAGGCAAAGCGGCCCCTCTGCTGAAAAGGTTGTGCAAAACTGTCATAATTTTTTCCGTTCTGGGATGTAGGTACTCGTAACTAGGTACTTTCATAAACATATGTATTGGTTTTTAAAATAAAATTGACGGTGAGTTGTAATCATTTAAAATAACATCTAGTATATTTGCGGCACGTTCCACAGTGGAAAATACTCTCAGTATCATTCAGAATTGAAAAGTTACTTGACAGCCATTTAGCCGACAATCTTATCCTACGGATAAACAGGATTAAATTTCCGCGAGCTGATCCGTGAATTATGGGCAATGAACGACAAAACCGCAAATGGCGCCCAACGCCGCTTGCAGTTGATTTGTTTCTTTCCCCTTATTCGTGGCTTAGCTCGCGGAAATTTTGTAACGTTTATACACACCCTTAAACAGGTAGTGCCTATGCCGCCTCTTTGTTGTTGTTAAAACCACTGGAGCATTCTGATATATAATTAAGTTCAGCCTTTGAGCGCTAGAAAAAGGGATTGGTTCTCTTTCAAAAAATATTATATTGCCGAATTTTAATATGGAGACATATAAAGTGCTTAAACTGTTAGAGAGCCATTGAATGCACCTACATTTGATCGTTTATCGCATATTTTTAGGATTCATGAAAAAATTATTAAAAAAAACGTTAAATTTATAAGGCGTGTATTCTGCTTCTTATTTACTTTTAAAATGCCGTCTGTGGTACATACTTGGAGAAATAATTAATATTATGACTTCTGTGTTTTGTCTATGGCCTAGTCGATAAGCACTGCTATAAATTTAAATTCTAACATGAATTTTTTATATGTAAACACACGATCAATGATTTGTCAGAAAAAATAGTTTCATATTTTCTGTTAATGGAATGTCAATAACAAATAATTCGGAAGAGATGCGAGACATCTTTTGTTAGAGTGTAAAATTACTAAGTTAGCTTTATGAATAATCGAAGATTTCGACACGCCTGGAGCTAACGAAATAATTACAATAAATCTTTTAAAATATCTTTCCAAATTGCCCACATTTTGGACAGATTGAGCTCGCGGGCGTTAGTAAATTGGCCAAAGTGTGGCCAAATAAGGTCCAATGGTTATTACTTACTTCGAGTTTAATTCTTGAATAATTCCCAATAATTGAGTTTCCTTTTGACCCAACGATCCATTCATATAATAGAAATTGTGTTGACAAAATTATTTCCAAGGTATATACCGTATATCAGTGAATCAGCCTCGTTATAACAGCCAACAATTATATTAAGATAAGCCTGAACACAAAGTATCATTTGGCAATTGCTCATTATAGCCGTGAATATTATGCTCATTATTGACGTGATCGTTATAACCAATTTCCACTGTATTAATAAAAATAGATGTAATGTAGTTAAAAAGTAGATATAATATAGTTTAAAAAAATAGATATAATAGAGTAAAAAATATATGTTTAATAGTAAAAAAATAGATGTAATATAGTAAAAAAGATTTTGTTTTTCACGTGTTGATTTTTAAGATGACTTAGCATCAGTGCTCTAAATATTGAATAAAAAAAACACTAATGAATTGAATTCGTCATCAACAAATTACTAAATTAAACCAGTCGGTATTATTTTTACTGAAAAATATGTTTATTGTTGATTTGTAATTTGAGTGAATGACTGGTTCGAACAGGTAAATTATTAATTTCCCCTGGATAATTAATTTGTAAGCTGGATCAAATCACTTAAAGTCACCCAATTTAATAATAAACCCTTTTTAATTTTTGCGAAGGTTTTGTAAATCTTTAATGAACGTCGGTTCAAATAACCCTTTTCAGTATTGTTTCGAGGTTTTTGAGGTGTACTGTAAATCAACATGTCAAATAATATATTTATGGTAGGAGTGTTTTAAACTCTTGTCACATTAGACGACATCATATCGATGACAAGCTCTATTTTGATTTTTTAACATTGTATGTTGGTAGCCGTTAAACGCCGGTTCTCGCCCGTTTCAGCTTTTCATCAAATTGTGATATGTCAAGTATAACGGTCACGCTGTCCACTCGTGCAATTTCTATCAATCGTTCGAGTGGTTGTCATCATAATTTGATCAAAAGCTGAGACGGACCGGGAATCAGAATCATTTGTTAATTTTCAATGTTAAGGCAACAGAAGACTGATATCGGGGCTTTGCTCGATTCTCACACTTTAATTATTTGTGATAAACGTATTACTAAAATCTCAAATGTTTTTATTGATGTTTCTAGTGGGATACTTATGGTATGTAAGTTATTTATATTTAAAATTAATAAAACAGGACCTTACCATAAAATATTTTATGTAAAACGGTTCGAAAAGTTTATAAAAGGTTTTTGAACTGTAAAATTAGCGGTAAACACCTGATTTTTTTTCTTAACGATGAATTAATAAATTCCCGAGGAATCCCTCTAGAAATATTTTAGATTTTAGTAATACGTTCATCAGAAATTATTAAAACAAACTGAACGGTCGATTTTCTAGGCCTGCTAGGGCAAAGTCGACCGTGGGTCGGTCCATAGCGCCGGGCCGCTTGCCGAATTTTGTTTTTCACCACTTCATCAGTCGTTAAGATTCCCACATATTTGATACCACAAATTCAACCGTATACACCACGGCCGCGCGTCGCATATTTTTGTGCACGGCTGTTTCAGTTACGTCGTTAAGATTCTGGGTATTATTTTGGGGTATTGTCTCGTCTTTATTAAATTATGACGTATTTACGAACCTCTTGGATCACCTCAGAACAAGCTAATACCGGTAATGTCGGGAACGGAAAGGCTGAAAACAAACTACTTTTAATTTATTATCAGTTTAAAAAGTAGCACCATGTATCGAAATTATATTTCCAAGGTAGTAAAAGAAAACGGATAATAAATCATTCACTGCATTTACTGGTGTAATGTTTATCAGTAAATTCGATAAGACATTGCCTTGGTAGGTCGATGAGCAATTTAGTTTCAACTTCCGTGGAGATTAATATTGATAAATTTTTATTTAATTCCGTTTTAGGGCTTAATCAATCTTATGTTTATCTTTTTTAAATACGAGAATGTAAAACGCAATTAAAAAGTTAGCATTCCGTATTAATTTCTTGGTATCAAATATTAAATTTGTACTATCATTTACTGTCAATTTAATATTTCAGAGATTCATGGCTCGTTATGGAAAAGGTTCAAATGAAGAAGATATAAAACAATATATCAATATACGCACAGAAAACGATCTTAAAGGTAATACTAAAAAAACATAAACTGTCTGATACAGACCAAATATTATTCAACAGCTGTGACGTACTAGATATACGCCAATTATACGTTGAAACATTACTAAACTACATATTTAACAAAAATAAACAGACCAGTTAGACAAGCGTACAAAGAAAACATAAAAACTCCGAAAGTAAATTCATGCTTTGGACAAAGACACTACCAATACCATGCTATAAAAGCTTTCAACAGTGTAAAACTTGAAATTAAAATTGAGGAAAATAAAAATAAATTCACACACAAAATTACAAAATGGATTAAAGAACAAAAAAGACAATATTATCAAAATGTCATAGCATAAATAAAAATAAAACCTACACGTAACACACAAAACCAATATAAACACACATCACTCACAAACACACAAGATTATATTTTAAATGTATTATTTTCTCATTAATGTATTATGTAGATTATATTTTTATATTTTAAAATGAAGGCCTCAGCACGGGCAAACCACCCAGTGAGGCCAACATTACTGGAAAACTTTGAAATGTAAAAAATATTGTACCAAATAAAAAAAATAAAATAAATATACCTACCAATTTCAGGTCAGAGCTCACCGTTCAAGAGTTTTTGAAGCATCAGTGTAGATTTATAAAACATTACAAATGGTAAAAGTAATGTTTAGCATCTCTATCTGGTGATAGCTTAACTATAAACTTGGGTTCGAGTCCCAGTTGCGACCGTTAACTTTTTTATTTTCTTTGTCTGTATGTTTCATATGTTCATTTAGAGTTATATTAACAATAAGGTATTCCTAATAAATTTGAATATTTATTCTAAACTTATCGAAAAGGTCAACAGATGTCACAGATAAATAAAATCGGAGAGGTATATCCGAGACAACATCTAGATTGTAAATATATTCGGGTAGAACTTTGCAATCGTACAAAAAGATGGCAGCTAAAAATGATTTTATAAATATACGAATTAATAAATATAAGTAATGGTTAATTAGATTGGTGATTACCCGGATAAGAGTTCATTGGTTTCAATATTTATGATGTCTAAATTAAACCCTACTGTTGGGTCTGCTGCAAGTATTGGTGTCACGCAATTTTCGTAAAAAGCGGTTTTCGAAAAAAAGGTAAAACATTGGTTTCAAACAGAAGTTTTAACGAAAATCAAGCAAGCAGCCAATGTCATAATTATTCTTGATATTCATATATCAATACCAAAATCATAATTTTGTGTTTTTGTTTTGTTAAGTAGGTACTGATGTTAAAAATGAACAAATAGTGTAAAGCATGATTATTCAAATCTTTCACAGAGACCCAAGAACACGTTACTATTTCAGTAATTTACATTATTCTTATCTCAAAAAAATTCCATTACCTACTGTTACTTAAAAACACCTCACTGGCCATCGAAAGTTTATTTATGAAGACATTTAAAAACAGGTTTCCGGTAATTAAATTATAATTATTAAAAAAATGACAAACTGACAAGAATATATTCATAAAGGCTGTCCGAAAACCTGTACGTTTGGGTGTTTCGTAGAATATTCAAATAATAAAATATTGACATTGCCATTTTGTTTTTTTCACTTTTGAAAGGTCCCCGAAAAGCCGATTCTAAAGGGTTTTCCAATAAGAGGTGTTATTTTGATATTTAAAGAAAAATGCCATTTTTAATATAAATGATCAAATGTTTATTTCATTATAAAGAGGAAGGTATGCCGTTAATAGTGAAAAATAACATCAGTCAAATGACCTCCACGACCACGCCTACAGGACCATATCCTTTTCATGAAATTTTCCATAACCAAATCGCAAAGTGGCTGCCTTATGTCCTCGATAGCCTCACGAATTCCATCTTTGAAGTCTTGAATTGACGTTGGGCTGTTGGCGTAGACCTTCTCTTTCACGTGGCCCCAAAGGAAGAAGTCGCAAGGTGTTAAATCAGAAGATCTCGGTGGCCAATTGTGATCACCTCTTCGAGAGATAACACGGTCCGAAAACTTTTCCCGTAAAAGATCAATGGTTTCGTTGCTTGTGTGGCACGTAGCGCCGTCTTGTCGAAAGTAAACGTTGTCCAGATCAATACCATCCGATTCCGGCCATAAAAAATCATTTGATGGCCGGAATTAAATACACATAACACCTCTTATTGGAAAACCCTATAGATTCCTTTTGGCTTTTTATCAAATTTTTATTAGCTTAACAAGCACAACAACTTAACACTTGTGCTTTTCTGCCGATCAAAAATTGTCCAAATGCTGAAAGGGACCTGAAATCGGCGTTTAACGGGTAACTTAACAATGTAAAATAAACAAAATGGCGCTGGTTGGCGACTTGACGACATTTGAATTTATGTGTAACATCCCATCCCTAAAATCTTGACAACACTGGGTATAAGTGTATCACCATGCAGCCATCAAACCAATCGTGATTATTCCGATATTATTTGCGAAAATCTGGTTTATATCCAAATTAAAATTGATAATCTTCCATTATCGAGATTGAAGATTAACCGGGTAATCCATTTTATTATTATAGTGCATTGATCCATAATTTAATGAGATTCAGATTACAACATTAAACATTGTTGTTTTTGGAGTCAGTAACCATTCATTATTGAATCAAATCAATAAAAAACATGTGATAGAGTTATTATGTTATTGCTTGTATTAATATTATTTACAAAAACCATTTGAAATAAACATGTACTGGTATGATAGGCAATATACAGGTATGATAAGCAATTAATTTATTTATTTTTTAATTTATGCTGTTTCATACATAAACTACTTGAATTTACTATCCGGGCTAGAACCGATTTCAACAAGACTTTGTTATTATTATTATTTACACTAAGCATTTGAAAAATATTCATCAAACGTCAAAAGAGATGGCGTACTATCTTATTTTTGTAAATTAATCTCCGTAGCTCATGCTGAAAATGAGGTAGCGAACTGAAAACAGTCCCCAACTGCCTAGAGCCAGTGAGACTATGGCATCTTCATTTAAGATATTTTGTAAAGTTGAAGGTAGTAGGCAGGGGAAGCGAAAGGTAGTGGCGCACCTGGCTATTCAGATCTGGTTACCAAATACGTCTAAAGCCATTCCATGCAACGTTTCAATTCTGAAGGGTTGTCTTTCACCGGAGCGATCCTGATAATATTTTCCGCTGTGAAACATGTCACAGATGTACTGTTATATCTCTGCTTACTAGCAGATTTCTGTGTTGACAACTCTTGTGAAGAAGTAAAAAGTTATTTACTATAATTTCGTGTATTTACGTTACGATAAATATAAGACTGGATTTTACTACACTGTTCATTACCCGAGGGTTGGTAATTCTCGGTTTCTGTAAGCTTGAAGTCTGACAAGGATACCCCACAGGCAATTGCTACAATCAAGCGACATCTGTCGGCCTCTGGAGTAAGCTTTATGACTGGTGCCATCTATCGCTTGAATACCCAACTTTTTACCATACATCACATACCATATGCCCATTTTTCTAGACTTTAGTCTGCTACGTCCGGATTCGTAGTCGAGAGCCTTACCCCTCGACCACAAAGGCCTAGTCCTAGAAATTGACAAATATAATATTCGCTTCTACCTAGATTTTTTTAACAGTAAAAGCTGTGCAAAATCCATGACGCTATTGAGAGTTATTTAACAAATAAAAACCGATTTTTGCTTTATATTTAAAATCCTACGCTCAATGTTAAGAACTTACTTGTACTTAATGTGCATGTTAGGAACTAAGGTAGGTAAACTTAATATATATAATGCTACAAATGATCTGCTTAAATATGTTTGTTATGAAAAAAAATATTTCATAGTTCCGGATTCTTTCGAACCCGGTGGCGCCCATTTCATAAACCTATAAATAAATAAGCCTTCAGCCCTTTATAACCAGTTGGGGCCTACGAGTCGTACATGGCTCACTATTATTACCCTCAAATACAACATAACTAATTCAACATAACATGTTTTATCAATACACCGTGACCTACGATATAATATATAAAATGAATAAAAATGAAACTATAAACTGCTTGTTCTTATCAACTTGCCACAAACTTAATGTTATCGCGAATGAAACAAGTGCATTCAATTATTTGTGTAGGTTTCCATAAATATAATAACAAACCGTTGTGTTTATTCATTTAAACAATAATACAAACATATATATATAATAATAATGTTTTTATCGTATTAATACCCACTAATCAATTAAATTAATTTGAGGTTTTATCAAAATTACGTAACGTTTAAAACTTACAAAGTTTTCTATTATTATTTAATATTAAGAGGAAGCTACAAGCCAAAAGTGTGTATATTCTTGGTATACCTTATATTGTAGGTAATATGCATTAAAATTGCTTGACAAACGGAGTCTAGAAACGTTAGATTTCAAGCAAAAAACTGGTTTTTATTTATTTTGTAAATAATTTTATAAGAAAGCAAAAAAGTTAATCAACTGAAATTGTCACAGATAATCTTGTCTATAATGCTGTATTTTTTAAAAGTTGTTTCCTTTATTCGTTCATACATTTCTATTGAAAAAATATATTCTTTAGTACTTTACATTTATATTTTTTACTGGGTAATTTATTGTTTTATTTGTATTCTACTCAAGCAAAACGATAGGAAAACCTTCAATTTATCTAAAGCATATTTTTTGTATTCTTAATGTACACCAATTCGTTATAAAGATTAATCAAAATAGTGATTTGGCATTAAGCTTCGCCTTAATTACTACCCCGTGGACCCAGCAATGCTTCACTATTGTTAATGCCTTTCTCGGGTGTTTCCGACTTCTTCCACTATTCACTACTGTAGGTATACCACAATTTTGCTGTTAAATACTACATTACATCGACTTTTATTCGTCTCCCTATCTCTTTCCAGTGCATAGATATTGCGTTAAGTATTCCTCGGGCGCCCCGTCTTTTCTACCACTCAAAGCCATCTCTAAACATTCCTGGCACTAATGAGAACAAACTTTAAAAAAAATTCAGCGATATCGGTTGACTACTCTTCTTATTAGTTACGAAGTTATTAGTGGTCAGTCAAATAATTAATAAAACAGTTTTTTTTTATCTGAAACCGCATAAGAGTCCCAACTGCCCACAATTGTCTATAGTCAGTAAGAGCATGCAATCCACTATTGTGGTATGTTATGAGGCTGAATGTGGTGGTGAAGAGAATGAGATGGAAAAGAGGATTTTGGGTAAGCACCTGGCTGTTCAGATATGATCACAAACATGGCCAAAGCCATTTCAAGCAACGTTTCAATTCTAAAGGGTTGTATTTCCACCGGGGCGATACTTATGGTACTTTCCACTCTGAAACGTGCTGCAAATATAGTACATATTATTTTACTAATCTTTTAAATTATTATTATTATGTAATGAGCAGGCAGCATTCTGCTGATGCGCTCATATCTGATTTCACAACAAATTTGACAGTAATTGAATTGAATTAATCAAATAAAATTTACTTGCGCACGCCGGAATTCGAACCAGTGACCTCCAGCTTGCTAGTCGAGACCCAAACCCCTCGGCAACGCACGATTCTTTTATTCATGCATGATTTTTATAAACTGGCTCCACTGTGTTCCAAACTTAAAAAACTTGGTCAATTTCGCATTTTGTTTCAGATTAATTATTTTAAATGAGTAAATTGTGAAATATTACACTCGCGCTCTAGGATCCGAACCCGCGACCTCCGGTTTGCCTTACCCCTCGACCGTCAACACTATTATTAATGAACGTAGTTAATTAAAAAGACAATTAAATATGAATTGATTTCATTTCTCCCTTTGTTTTGTTTCCAGTTTTTTTTATTAGGATTTTTTATCTTGTTGTGATTTTTTTTTTAAGGAGAGGGAAATTTTATTATATTGTATCAGTAATTCAATTAGTAAAAAAGATAATAAAACGTTTAATGAAGGAGTTTCTAAAAGACTTAACATAATAAAATATCTACTTTAACAAGTAGTTATTAAAACTTAAGGCGATGCACTACGTAGTAATCATGTGTTTTTGGTTTGAAAATTTGGTCACGTAGATATGTTTCAGATGCTTTAATTAAATACTGCGAGTATAATACATCTTGACCTTTGAAATAATCAAGTATTTTTTAGATAAGTCTTTTTATAAGCCTAGAAAAAAATAATGTATAGGTATGAAAACTGCTAATGTTCAAAATCTCCAACTTACGAACCCATCTTCGGTTATGATTTTATTGTATAATGTGGCAAATTAAGTTATTTATAAAATGATCGAAAAAAAATTAATATTTATGCCTGAACATCCACAAAATAAAATAAAAGGCACTTTTTGGCCTTGTTTTTTTCTTGCATAAATCAAAACAGGCGGATGGTGTTAAGCGGGAATTTAAACCTTATCGCCATCTACGTAAGGGCTGTTATTGATAGCGGCTCCATTTAAAATATTACACTACGTAGCACATCGCCTTAAGTATAACTATTAAGAATCTTAGAGGTTTTTTAAATGATTCTAACAAATTACACGTTTAGGTTGATAAAAGTATGGAAATATAAAAGAAACATCTCCACATTCGTTCCGCACCTGTCATTCCGCATTATGAATATGCATACATCAATAAATAATATGTGTAACCGTTTATATAATACCCAGGTAGACTCTTTAAGTTATACTATCTTTCTACTTATCTGCCGGGCAAAAGATAAATAGTGAAGCCAGTCAGTCTTGTCACTTTGTGTGTGAGATTTCGCAAGGCTTATCAGTTCGCGTTGACAGAGTTTTGTTCTTCTTGCAGTTATATTACTAGTAATTCTCTTTCAAGACTTTCAGCAACGTTCAGTTTAAACGACGCGTTTAAACGACAAAGGTCGTTGCGTTTGTTCGCTAAAACGTGCGGCTACAATCTCGCAAATTTTTATAGTACTTGTGTAAAAATAACAAAAACAAACTCGTGTTTGAAAAGTGCGTGACGTTAGTTTTCTTCGTGATGGCAACACTGATTTTAACGTACCTACTTGTCAATACAATAACCTTCTATGTTTGAATACCTACATTGTTTTATAGCCAGAAATAAAAGAACGAGGTATTTGAATTTGCGCGGTAATTGGTTTGGAACAATGAGGGTTATCTAAAAATTGTTATCTATTATTTTTATTTTATTGGTGTAAACAGTTACATTGGTAATAATATCATTAAATAGTTGTTTAGACAGCTAGATACATTTCATGGTTAAATTAAGTAAAGTGTTATGTAGGTAGGTACCTACCTACCTATTAACTATTGCGCTTCTTTCAATACGTTTCTATCATACTATATTGATACCTAACCTAAGCTATTCTATTAAATTATATAGCGCCGTTTTTGGGAAATTATCACCAGGGCGCCTTTCAAAGTAAAAAAAAATTAATAATATAATTTTAGTCTTACAATTTACCTACGTAATGTTAATTCTGAACTAATGACAGTTTTTTAAACTTTAACATTTTTAGACAGCAAAATAAATAAGAAATCTTTAAATAAATACATATTTCTGTCGTGCCGATGAAATATATATGCATTGTGTATTTTAAATCAATGTGCAGTAATTTCAAACGGATACCGGTAGTACTACTGATCCGTTCTAACCTTTCCTTCTCCCTTTCTTAAAAAAAGATAGGTTATAACTGAGCTCTCAACGGCATGACCCTTTGGTCGATTTGTCAAGGCGATATGTTATAAGCGATAGGTTGTAAGCATCATAGAGCAAGAAGTGATACTATTAGAGTAGTAACAACACATATAAAAGTTATAATAATAATAAGTCTTAAACATGCTGTATAAAGAAATGCATATGTGAGCGTGTACTGTTTTCGACTAGGTAAATTGTGGTGACCATAATATTATTTGCATTGAAATCGCATGACCTTAAAATCACGTGAGTATAATGAGTCCATATTACTAGTACCTATGTATATAATAATATCGGCGTAGGTACTATCTTCGGGTTATGCCCTATTAGTTTAATTTTAGTTTGAATCTTTACTAATCATTATTTACAAGACTAAACATATCCGATGACCGCAAAAGAGCATGCAAGTCAACCGTGATTATTACCACTTATTTGCTAACCTCTTCATTTATTTTTCTAGAAAATATCAATTTTTTACCCTTCGGGTATAAACAAAATAAACCATGTCATCCAATATTATTGCTTGACAATTCAGAGATGTGCAAAATGGGTACCCAAAACCATTTGAAATGCAAAATGGAAATGGGTCAAAACTTTTCCATTTGAAAATGCAAAATGGTTTTTAGAAAAGCATTTCAAATACAAAATGCAAAATACCTATTTTCAAAATGCATTGAAAATGCAAAATGGTTTCTCAGGTCAAACAATTAAAATAATTATAGAATTTTTACACAATTTTGTCATTTAATAATGGACATCAATGTAGAACAAACATATTACATGATGGTAAATCCAAAAACACCACGACTACAGATTATGAAACCACAATTTTGGGCGGGACTAATGTTGCCAACGTAAAAACATAGAAACTGCTATCTAACATTTAATATTACAGCATCATGGCCCCATGTTCAGTATTTGAATCAGTATTTTTTGTAATGGTATCACTCAATTTCCAGGGCTCCTACCAGGCAGCAACTTGATAAATATAAATTATCTCATAGCGAGGTTGAGGACCGACTGATATTTGGGGCTTATGAAAAAAAGATGAGTGGAGATAGTAGGAAGAATGTTGCAAAAAAGCATTAAAAATGGAAAATGCATTGAGAAAAGCATTTCAAATGCAAAATGCAAAATGGTTTTTAGAAAAGCATTTAAAATGCAAAATGGAAAATACCCATTTTGCATTTTGCTTTTCCATTTGAAATGGATTTATTTGAAATAAAGCACATCTCTGCTTGACATTGAATTTCGAATAGATTCGCTGTTCCCAAAATGAAACATCGCTTTTCAAAGCAGATGAAAGACGCATTCAGATTTAAATAAGCATTACAAAATTACATGCAAAAAAAATTGCTTAAGTTTTTCAAAAGTATTATAAAGGTTGTTATTGCACTTTTTTCAATTTACATAAAATTAATAAATTTTTTTAAATTGGCACCCCTTCACCGGGTGAATTTTTTGCGGTTTTGTGTATTATACACGGAAAAATATTTGTATTGCTAATTTATTAATAATCTCTTCGAATTACATTACAGGCCTTTAACAAACGAATTAACAGGTTTGTTGGTAAATTTTCCCGTTAAATACCTGCAATCCCGTTTTTAAGGCGATGCACTATGTCGTGTAATATTTTGAATCGATCCGCTATCAATAACACACCTTACGTAGATGGCGATAAGGCTTAAATTCCCGCTTAACACCATCCACCTGTTTTGATTAATGCAAAAAAAAACATGGCCAAAAAGTGCCTTTCATTTTATTTTGTAAATAACTTAAATTGACACATTATACAATAAAACCATAACCGAAAATGGGTTCGTAAGTAGGAGATTTTGAACTTAAAAGCAGTTTTCATAGGCCTTATACATTATTTTTTTCTAGGCTTATAAAAAAACTTATCTAAAAAATACTCGATTATTTCAAAAGCCAAGATGTATTCTACTCGCAGTATTTAATTAAGGCATCTGAAACATTTCTAGGCGACCAAATTTTCCAACCAAAAACACACGATTTGGCATTACTACGTAGTGTATCGCCTTTAGTTTGAAGTAAATTGGCAACACTGATTTTTCTCCGTGTAGAATTATTTCAAATTATACGAGAGCGTCTATTTTAATCTTTTAAATGCAAAGTGAAAGCTTAGTGTTCTCTCTTTCTAAATCTTTATATATTATAAGTATGACCATAATAGATTGGTGACAGATATAGCACTACTTGACCCGCGTGGTTTAAAAGTATTTGTTTTAGGCTCGAAAATTTATCAGACCGGAACGCAAACACAATTTAATGTTCTTTAATATATATTCATTAAATAGCACATATAATAACTAAGTATCCCTAAATACCAAATATTTTAAAGCCTTAATTTAAATCTACAAATACTTTCAAATGTCCTTTAAAAGTAGTAAGTACCTACCTACCTATATTGTTAAGCAGGTTTTATATAGTATTATGTACTGAAGACCTTTACCGATAGAAATATGTTGTATACTTATTTGTGTGTTCGTGGTAATCTAATTTTTTTCTTTCTCCTTGTAAAAACGATCAAAAAATCTTATCTCGAAATCTGTTCTTTGGCGCACAGTCAATTGTTTTATTTATTTATTTTATTCTAATTTATTACTACGTGGGATATGTACTGTGCCTGTCTCACAAGGAAGTCCTGTGTTGAGAACAGGCGCAGGTTACAACACAATATTACAATTTCCAGAGTGGAAGATACTCTCAGTATCGCCCTGGTGTAAGACCACCATTCAGAATTGAAACGTTGCTTGAAATGGCTTTAGCCGTGTTTGGTGACCAGATCTGAATAGCCAGGTACTTCCCCACCTTCCTCTTCCCCATCTCCCTCCCCTCCCCAATACCCTCAGCCTCACAACATACCCCAATTGGGGATGCCATAGTCTCACTGGCTCCAGACGGGAGCAGTTGGGACTCTTGTGCGGTATTACTGTAAAAAAAAAAAAAAAAAAACAAAATAAAAAGCAATAAATCTGTCAGTATTGTAGTATAATATTACACACAATATTACAATAAAAAATCAAAAGTAAGTAGTCATCAATATCGTAATTTACAACACAATAATACTATAAAAAATTTTAAAAGTAAGAATTCAGTCGATATTGTAGCTTACAACAATTTTAGATTTTTAATATACAGTAAGAAGTCAGTCAATATCGTAGTTTACAACATAATACTATAATTAAAAAAAGGAAGAAGTCAGTGAATATCGTAATTTACAACACAATAATACTATCAAAAAAAAAAAAAATTAATAATTCAGTCGGTATTGTAGTTTACATCACCAATACAGTTTTAAATAAACGGTAAGAAAACAGTCAATATCGTAGTTTACAACACAATACTATAATTACAAAAGTAAGAAGTCAGTCAATATCGTAGTTTATAACACAATACAACAATAAAATTTCAAATGTAAGAAGTCATTCAATATCGTAGTTTACAACGCAATACTAAAATAAAATTTCAAAAGTAAGAAGTCAGTCAATATCGTAGTTTACGACACAATATAACAATAAAAAAGTAAGACGTCAGTTAATATTGTAGTTTGCAAAACAATATTACAACAAAAAAGTAGGATGTCAGTCAATATCGTAGTTTACAACAAAAAAGTTTACAACACGTAGTTCACAATCAACACTGTACAATTGGTAATACTTCTAACGAGGTTTAAAAAATCTTTGATATTTGAACTGTCTTGACTGATGATACAAGACACATTAGTGTAATTTGTGTTCTGTCTAATGCGGCTGGTGTTTTGTTTAGCTTTGTTTAAAAGCATCTAATTTTTTTGGTAAAATGTTGATTTTTGCCTTGTAATTAATTAATTGTCTGTATAGAACACACTTGTAGGAACCATGTTATGTTCAGTGATACCAGTGAAATGCGGTCCATAATGAAGGATTTATATGTGAATGACTCGTATTGACATTTCATTATGCAGAGAATTTATCAAAACTGATATTTCATATCATTTTATGAGGCATATAATAATAAAAAAAAATCTGCGTCACAGCTTCTGAATCTAGCAATAAAATTTTCCGCCTGATATGTTGAAGTATGTACCTATATGCCTTTGGACACTTGCGCTATTTTGCGAGTTTCGATATTAGTTATAACTTATAACTAACTGTTTTTCTTGTGTTTTTTTCACTTAAAATACGTAGTTCTACTCAATTGAATTAATGGATGTGATTACGATTGTTTTTTTTTCAATTTGGCTTACGATATGTGATAAGGTGCCTAATGAATGGTAGATCTGTATTGCCCATGTGTGAGACCAGCATTTAGAATAGAAACGTTGCTTGAAATGGCTTTAACTGTGTTTGTTGACCAGATCTGAATAGCCAATTTTTATACATATAAGCCTCTCAATTGGGAGACTGGTATGGGTACTGACGCTCCGAGAACCATTTATTGGATAACCAGCCCATGCCATAGGTCACCCTAAGTGGATCTCTACGTTTGCAGGGGGGCCCGGGTTCATGGGGTGTTCATGGGGTTCTTTGTCCCGGTCTTGGAGACAGATGCTGTTGCCCACCAACTGCGTGGCAGGCCGGATCGGACTTGCACCACAGTGGGATGGATGGATTCATACATCCATCACTCCTGGACATACTGAGCCCATGATTCCTACCCAACCCTCAAACCTTTTTCCTTCCCAGATCCTTTCTTTCTTTTTCTAAAAATATCCACCACACAGCATCCCCAAAGATGGTATAGACCCCGAGGGAAATTATTTTATAAGAGCCTAAAGTAAAAAAAAAAGCTATTAATTTTATTTTATTTATTTATTTATTGAACGCCCAGAGGGCTTTTACATGTACATAGATGGTACAATTTTAATAACAGACAGTTTTGAAACTGAGAAAGAAATAATAAAAATAAAATTACATTAAAAAATAATATATGCAAGAAACAAAATTAAAAATAACAAGAACATAAATTAAAAAATACAGCGAATTGACTGATTTACAAAAATATAACTTCCATTTAGGAATAGTGTTGAAATAAGTCTATAACCGTGTTTTCTGGCCAAATCTGAATGGCCAGGCATTTCCTGACCTTCCCTTTCCCCTCCCCACGACCTTCAGCATTACAATATACCCCAATTTGGGACGCCTTAATGACACAAACCCGGGCAGTTTGAACTCTTGTGCGGTATTCACATAAAAAAGAAGCAACTCCACCAATAATCGATATATTATTACCTGCAATATACGAAATTTTCAATTGTAAACGCATAAAAATAAAATTATATTTTCTCGCATATTTTTTCAGTCTGTCCTCTCATTGAATATTTTTGACCATGTCATTGACTGTTTTCATGAGAATAAATTAACGTGTGACAAGCTGTGTAAATTTTCCATTTTCCGTATTGATTCCCTTTAAAAGTATGATCTATTATTCTTATAAAGACTCGTCTGAAAAGGGTGCTAAATGATGTCAAATTGCCGACTATAATTTGGTTATATGATAATATCACGAATTGTGCCGGAGTGTTGACACATCTTCACAGTGCAAATAAAGCTGTTTTGAAATGTGATTTGTGCGAATTAATTAACTTTCCAAGACCCCCAGTCCCATGTTCGTGGTTAGAAGTTGAACGTGTAAGAATTGTGTAAGAACTTCTTCACGTATTCAACTTTTGCAAACTAGAAAGAAAACGAATTCTTTCGGAATATCTATTTATTTATTTTAATTTATCACCGTTTTCGGAAGATTCCTACCTTCGTCAAAACAAATGTTAACAAATTACCAATTAAACATATTAGCAATGGTTATTGCTGCACGGGTAAGTAAGAAATATGCGTATCATTATTCAAGTACAATGAAGTTTCATTTTTTTAAATTGGATTTACTTAGACAACGTACGCGTGCGGTTTCATTGAACTAGGTCCAGTGAACATACTTTAGCGGCTCGTTGACTGAAGTATATAATATCTATGAATAGCTATCCTTTCCGAAAGCGGTGCTTCATTTTTTGTTCTATTTAGGTAAAGTTTATTGTGTTTTTACAATATCATTGATAGATCTCGTTATTTTCAAGTTTACTGACAGTCGATAGTTAAATTTCGTCTTTTGAATGGCAATATTTCTGAGGCAAACGATTTTTTTATAAATTCTTTCAGCTTCACAAATCCTACAATTATATAGCCATTTTTATGAGTCTGGGCTAGTCATAAACATAAAAATATATTTCAATCCAGTATGAAGTTTGACGACCTTGACACATCTTCCTTCCCTTTCTTCATCATGCTTCTCCAATGTTTCTACTGACGAACTGACTTGGTCATGATTATCGGAATCCTGAAATCTGCAAACAAAATATTACCATGGTTTCGAGCTTATTTACCTACACTCTCGATAATATAGCCCCGTTCGTAAATTGTTTCTGGTAAACATTTTATTTTGTGAGAACGTATTCATTCATTCATATTTGATTAATTTAATCAAAACAACTTTAAAAATTGATAAATTTTTGAGGTGGAATGATCATGTCGAAATGTTAGTAAATAAAGTTAGGAGACTTATCTATATTTTTAAAGATCTCAGACATGTACTAGACAAGGAAAAATTAAAAACAGTGTATTTTGCTATAATTCAGTGCCTACTTTCATATAATATAGTGTGCTGGGGTTCCTGCCTGAAGACTGTAATAGAACCACTTAATATTGCCCAAAAACTGATTCTCAAAGTTATGTATAAGAAAAAATTTACATATCCTACACAGTTACTTTATAAGGAATGTAATATCATGAATTTAAAACAACTATTTATCCTACAAACGTTATGCAGATTTTTTAACAATATTAGTTCTGCTAAAAGAACGCAACAAATTCGTACTACAAGAATTGGCTCTGGTCTGAACTTTATGGCAATTCACCCTAAATCCTCATTTGGGCAGAGACATTATTTGTACCAGGCTCCACTTTTATTTAATAGCCTTCCAGATCACATTAAATCGTCAAATTCCTTGTGTACATTTAAAAAGAATGTTAAATTATTTCTGCCATCCGAGGATTTCCAACATATTCTTTCATCATTGTCCTTTTAAATTGTGGCATAATATTTTGAATAAGTTAATTTTTTCATCCTTTTCTTTTTTTAATGTAAATGTTTTTTTCTCTCTTTCTTTCTTCTCTGTTTAAAAAAAAAAAATAGTTTGTTACATTTTTATTGCAATTAAATATCTTGGTCACCCCACATGTTTACAGCATTATATTGTAATGAATAGGCTGATAGGTACCATGTAGGTATCCAATTCGCAGAAACGTCAATGTAACAATATTGTTATCTTAATATTTGAATTATTTTTTTTTTAATATTTGTACTATTTTAAATCTCTTATAATCTTTGTACTATTTTTTTAATATTTTGTAAAATTATTAACCTCAACACAGGCTTGTCCTAGTGAGGTTAAAAATTATAACTTAAAAAAAAGATACAATGTAAAGAAACGATAAATAAATAAATAAAAAACTAAATATCACGATGTTTCCCATCAGGAATAGGCAGAAAGGTTGGACCGCCTAATGTCGTGACACACACTGACGCACTTCTTGCTTCATTCACATTCATGCATCGTCTCATACATACTCTTCTATTATTCTCACTCTCGGCATGGCTCGACTCAAGTAGTGGGTTCAATTAATCATGCCATATCTTCCTTGGGCGTCTCCAATTACTTTTACACATTCGTGACATATATTCTCATTACCCTTATTTTTTCGTTCATTCGTTCTACGTGCCCAAAATACCTAAGCGTCCATTACCTCAAAAACATACGCCGGAATATCATCTCTACAGCATTGAGTCTACATTTATCCTTTCTCTGCTAGTTTCATTCCCCAAAGCCATAATACATCGTAGATGGTATCAGCACTCCATAACGGACTGCTAGCTTCGCTTTTTTTAACATAATTATGAAAAGCCAACATGTAACTGCTTTTTACGAACATGCAAGAGATATATTTTCGTAACAGGTTTTTAAGACAAATGTAATAAATCAAAACTTTGGTATTTTTATAACAGTTAAAAATAGGTCGAATTAATTTAATGCCATCTTAAGCCCCCGATATTTTTACCGCAGTTGAATCAGGCCTATTGTCTTGACACGCTCTGCATAGAAACATTTCATATCCGCATATCCGAATGAATGAAGTGATGAGACTTTGAATATGTAAATGTATTTTTCGATATAAAATAAGATTTACATATATGTTGATTAATATCTACCTACCACGGAGAGTGCAAATGATATTTCACTTGATAAATATTTCGCCTATAGTGTGATTATGAAATTATACTACCTAGAGGCGGCTCTAGGGGTCCAGAAGTGGAAGATCAATCGAAAAAAAATCGATATAAAATGTTAATATATATTGCTAATGCGTAGTGAATATTATAAATAACTCCAACGTATGTAATTAATTTGCTGATACTCACCTATTCTGAAGCCCATAATACAATATTGTTTAATTTTAGATTATTTATCTAATTATTTACACATATTACTAATGTAAAAGCCTTTTTAGGCGTATATACATATATATAAATAAATAAATAAGATTTAATGTCACTAATTCCAATCTCAGTGCATTATTTATAAGTAAACAATGAATGCAAAAGTACCTATGTATTCATTTTATTTCACCCGTAAATCCACTGACAAAAATTCGTTTTTCGTTTTTAAATATCATTTTTAACCTTTTTTTATATTTCTCTCTTGTAACATAAACTAATTGTCACTTTATTTGAGTACTTTTGTCATGATTCAATGAATAGTTTGCGATTTCTTTCAACACGTTATATACAGACTTTGAAATTTTAAATTATTCCATGCAAATTACGTCAACAATGATAAACATTATTTCGTGAATTAAGCTAAGATAAAACTTTCGACTGAAATTTTTTCGCATCTCCCTCTAATACCTTAATATTTTTAGTTTGTAGATATCTCACCGCGGTCATGTCCGAAGACCCCTTAAAAATTTATTTTGTATGATACTAAGCATACGTCAGACATGATAGTGTTTACCTCCTTTGTCTGTATAGCTAAAAGAAAGAAAGAACATAGTTTGGGGACAAAATTTAAAGTGACCCACGGTTGGTATATATAATAGCTTCTCATTTGGACGCTAGATGGCACTGGAACCCACTATTAACGTACGAATCTGCACGAATATTAAAACTAAATTAATAATCGGGTAGTTTGTTAAATCCTTTTTTTTTAGATTAATACTATTGCAGCATATTTTTGGGAGGTCATTGTCCAAATGACACTCATAGAAGAGCTACCAATGTCGACTTTAAAAAAGTGAAAGTTATGAATGCTGTATTATGTTTTACTTGAAAATAGCTTATTACTCAACTGCGTTATAGATAATTTTTTATCTGTAAGTAAAGTTCACAGAAATGAGGAAAAAATACGTAGGTAACTGTTCCGCTTAATGTGGTTAAGTAATTTGATTTGAATCCATAATCATAACACAATAAATTCTTTTTATTTCTTGCAGAATATAATATTCCATTATTCATTGTAGTTGTTTTAAAATGTGATATTCCATTATTCATTGCAATTGTTTTAAAATGTTACATATTTCTTATGGCAATGCACTACGTAGTAATACAAAATCATGTGTTTTTGGTTTGAAAATCTGGTGGCCTAGAAATGTTTCAGATGCTTTAATTAAATACTACGAGTAGAATGCATCTTGGCCTTTAAAATAGTGGAGAATTTTTTAGATAAGTCTTTTTATAAGCCCAGAAAAAATTAATGCATAAGGGCTATGAAAACTGCTTTAAAGTTCAAAATCTCCTACTTACGAACCCATTTTCGGTTATGATTTTATTTTATAATGTTGCAATTTAAGTTATTTATAAAATGATCGGAAAAAAATAAATATTTATGCCTAAACATCCACAAAATAAAATAAAGGCACTTTTTGGCTATTTTTTTTCTTGCATTAATCAAAACAGGCGGATGGTGATAAACGGGAATTTTAGCCTTATCGCCATCTACGTGAGGGGTGTTATTGATAGCGGCTCGATTTAAAATATTACACGACGTAGTGCATCGCCTTAATACATTTATATGCATTTCCATTCTGTTTTCTTGATTGAATGAATGATTAATGACTAATATATGTAATTATGGTACAAATATTGTCACAATATATTGTCAAATTAACCATCTGGTAACTCATCTAATACATATTTTTCTTTCCTTTTGAAATATTTTGTGTTTGTATGTAGTATTACTTTATGTTTATGATTACTTCACTCAAATGTAAATTGTTAACCTTAGCTTAGCCCTAGTGAGGTAGATTTTTATGAGAAAAAACATGATTTATGTAATAAATGAATTAAATAGAATCTTGGAAGTGGAAATTAACCAACTTCCCGACATCCTATCAAGTTATAACTTGGCAGATAGACTTGTTGTAGATGACAATGCATTCTATCTACTAGCACTCACGCATATACACGCACAGGCGCATATCTATGAAATTAAAAGATGTTATAAAAAATTACAACAGTTAATATGCGAAATAAATCTCGGTACCACCAAATTAAGATTTGGCTTAAGTGATAGCGCGGTTCACTCATTTCAGTCAGTCCCTGGGGAGGAAGGTTCAATCCTCAAACTAAAAATAATAATTATTGTTTTAAAGTTTTAAAAGATCTCATTCAGTTTTAGTGCCATTCATGCACGCACATTTTAAATTGAAAACATTGTATTTAATAATTTGCAGAAGTTAATTAATGTGCGAAATAAATGTCTGTAATGTAAATTAATTTTCCGTTAGAGATATCCATTTTTATGTGTGTAAGGGATGATTCGAACCCGAATAAATAAATCGCAAATTTAGACCATGTGGGACTAATCTACTTCTTAGAATTTTTTTAACTCTTGTTATGCAGGCACAAAATTTTCATTAGTTTTTTAACTCTTGTTATGCCGGCACAAAATTTTCATTCGTTTTTTTTTAACTCTTGTTATGTCGGCACAAAATTGACATTATTTTTTTTACTCTTTTTATGCCGGCCCAACATTTTCGTTGGTTTTTAACTCTTGCTATGCCGGCACAACATTTTCGCCGAGCGCCATCTGATTCTATTTTCATCATAACTTAGTTGTTTTTTGCAAAATGATGTTTTTGTAAATTGTGCCGTATTACCCGATAATGTGTTTATGTATTCATATTTGTATGGTTATTGTATGATCTACCTACGTAGTTTCCCCAGAATAGCTAGTTATAATCAGAGAAATGATTTTTTAAATCGTTTCCTTAAGGATACGCTGGCGTTCGTGAGATCCATTTCATTGTGGCATTAATTATTAAATTCCACAGCACCCTGCTTTTATAGTTTATTAGCCATGATAATGTCCATGAGATTGGAAATTAATTCCCATAACTTAACTACTGTCAGATTATTTTTACTCTAATGGTAAAGTATTATATACTAAGTTGGCATTCAGTGTTATTATTACATCCTTTAGACAGGCGTTTAAATTTATTACATAGAACCTCATGCAATCAATGATAATCAAATAACAGAGATTTTGTTGCATCGGTCATGAGAAATATTATAGAAATGGACTAACTAACTACCATCACGCCATTTCCCCGCAAGGGTAGGCAGAGAGGACGGACCGCCAAACAACTAGGTCTTTGCACACACTCCTTGCCTCATTCACGTTGACCTGATCGTTCCATGTCTTCTACAGGCGTCCCTGACTTTTTCTACCATCTACATACGCGTCATGCACTCCTTTCTTCGTTCATTCGCTCTATATTATGCCCAAACCACCCCTTAATCATCCTACTCATTTCGCTTACATCAGGCTTGCATTCTTTGCGAATCTTCATATTTCTCAAACGATCATACGTGGTTTTTCTACACATACGCCTCAGGGATCTCATTTCTACAAGGATATTATAAAACAAACGTTTCCAAGGTAGCTTTAAATAGGCAGTTAATTGATGATCAACCATTGATGGGTAAATGTTTAACAGCTAGGTGCAGATCTACAAACTTTTCTGTGGAGATGGATAAATAGAAACTGACGAACTGTGATATGATGCCTCAGAAAAAGCAGAAAATTTTGTACATATCTCTAAGTCTTTATATTATTTTTTTATTAGTAATGAGTAAAACCAATTTTGTAAAATCCTTTCAAGTACTCAAATTTAAAATTCATCATTAATTCAGAGGAAAATTTCGTTAAAAAATCAATTAAGGAAGTATAAAAAATTAAAGATTTTTAATCGATAACATAAATTCTTATCAAAATTGAGTAATTTAAATGTGATATTTCAAATGCCACCATCTTTGATCAATATTTTTTTTGATTGGTTTCGTTGTTGTGTTAGTTCTTCTACAGTCGTATAATCGACGTTTACAAACAATAGTAATTATTGTAATCACGCTGAAAATATGTGGGCTTATGTGAGCAACATAATTAATTGAACCAGATGTTAAAACTAAAGTGGATAACACCAACAGACCAAAATAGCGTAACGAAGAATCGAAATGTAGTCATCTCACGAATATAGAGACATCCATCGAAAAGCATTATAATTCCGGACTGGAAGAATATCAATATTAGAAATGGCTTAACCTTGAAAAAGGTATCTATTGGAATCTCAGGAAATAATTTACTATCGCAATTGCTATGACAGTCATAACACATAAACATTACTTATAATAAATAAGCATAATGTCCTCATGTTATGAAGGTACATCATAAATCTAACGTAACCACCCACAGGAGTCGTTAGAAGCAACATTTTATTCAAATTAAATAGTAAATTAGCTGGATTATTATTTTGTTTTTTTTTACTGTTTAATAATAAACACATTATAATTTAGAAGATTCGATTTAAAGAAAACCGCTTTACCTTAATGACCTATAATAATTATTTAAAAAAAATTCTAGATTAAACTGCAAATTATTGGATTACCTTATTTTGCCAATATTTTTTCAAAAGATTTTAATTAAATAAATAAAAGATTTATTATCAGGTGACTTACCTCTTAAAGGATTTACATATCGTAAACAAATACATTTACATGCTTTAATGTATCTTGCATAAATTATTGCGTAAGCAAATATAAAAAATAACCATCTCTCTCAGGCTAGTAGTAGCTAATTTTAAAAAAAAACATTTTTTTTGGTTTGACTGAGAATCGAACCACGCTCCGCAGGGACTAGAGTCAACACCGCTAATACCTAAGCGTAAATAAAATAAAAATAAAATAGTTAGGACGGGTTGTTTCGGAGAATTTGAACAATTCATCAAATTTCAACGTTCATTTTCAATTTCTGTGAAAGATTTTTTCAAGTTCTGTTTTTATTTCAGTTTTTTCAAGCAACTAGCCTACAATGATATAAAAACAGAACTTGAATAAGTCTTTCACAGAACCCTAAAATGAACGTTGAAATTTGATGAATTGTTCAAATTCTCCGAAACAACCCGTCCTGTTTTCCCCGACACGATTTAAATTTGCGATTTTGAATCTGGAATCGGGTTCGAATCTTAACTTACACATAAAAATGGATATCTCTGAAGGAATTAAATGTATAAATAATATAGGTACCTACCTAACCATAATTTAAAAAATATAATAATAAGCATTTTATTTTTTTATTAAATTCGTAACTCGAAATTGGTAGCTTCGTCAATTATTTGTGGTAATAATAATTAGGTGACATGTAAGTGTAAGATGATGTACGAGATAATGTATGAATGCGAATGAATAAATGTGCAGTATGTGTACCTCTCTGCCTACTGCTTTGTAAGTTAACACGAGACAAAATAAAATAATGCCGACGTAAGTGTAGCAGTCTGATATATTGGAGGAGCCTGCAGTTGAATTTGCCATATCAAATCTATAAAATAACGTGGGAATCTTAAGAACATAAGTGATGAAGTCGTATAAAAATAAAATTCGGTGCGCGGCCCGGCGTAATGGACGGACCTACGGTCGATTTTGCCCTAGCAGGCCTAGAAAATCGATATTTCCACTTGGGTTATCTGATTATATTAATACTCCAGCGTCTGGACGGTGTAGGCCCTCTGATTGGTCAAATTTAATTTGTCTGTTTCGGTTAAATTCCGCTAACTTGAAAGTTAAGACACGATTTCATACTAAAATAGGATCGCCTCATAATAATACGAGATATCTTCAAAAGCAACGTTTCTGCTCATATAATTTTTGGATAATATCGAAGAAAATATGTTTTAGAAAGTTCATAATCCATTGGATTAATTACATTACAATGAAAATTATCCACAGTTACGTGATTATGCTTGACGTTTATAAAAAAAATCACGCGTCCCTTCAATGGCCGATACGCACGGCTATAGATGGCCGACAGAGAGCGCACCTCTGGCGGTTTAAAAACGAACCAAATGAATGGCGCGAATATTTAAATATGCAGCTCACAATATTTGACTACTTACGATTAACAAGCGTTTACTAAGAAGATTTCTTCTGGAAGCTTATCACTTTGTAATGGCATTTTTCATTATTATTTATATTTTTTTTTGTTTATTAATTATAACTGATTTTATATTGACATGTTTTCTAATTTCTAAAATTTCAAAATTATTTATTTGCGGTGCTTTATATCCTGAGTGAAGTATTTTAAGACCTGATTTTTTTATCGAAAGTGTGATCATTATTCAAAAGATGATTTGCAAACTCAGATTCACTATTTCAAAGACCGTTTGAAGAGAATATGTTTAATTTTTTTATTTAGTATTTCAACTATCAATTTATTAGAATAACCGTTATTAAATGCTATTTGTCTTATGAATATATTGTTTTATGGTTATATGCTATTTGTTTTTTTCAGGTCTTAAAATACTTCACTATAAATAATTTTGAAATTTTAGAAATGAGGAAACATGTTAATATAAAAGCAGATATAATTAACAAGATTTTTTTTATAAACTCTCTTTTAAATATTTTCCCACTCAACTGGTCTTTCCCGTCTAACGATATTGTAATTCCTAATTATTATAAACCCAGCCTACTGTTAAACCCTCCCCCTCCTTCCACTTCTTCTTTCCCAATTGCAATCTATATTTAATTTTTGACTTCGGTGTATACACAATAAAATGTAAACATTATATTTTTTCATTTATTGGACAATTTGCATAGCGCCGCTTTTGTGAGATATCACCTCAGGGGCGCTATATTGTAATAATCTACCTTTATATATAAATTTTTACTCTCCTGATGATGTTGTATATATAATCTAACTTTAAACTTTATTAGATACAGTAAAAGTTGTAGGTAAAGAATTACCACCAGTTGGAGTAAAATTAACACCTTTTAATTAAACCGACTGCTAATCTCATCGCACAATTCCCCTCCTTTTATTCATAAACACTGGTACAATTAATAAATATGTAATAATCTATTATTTAAGTCAACTTTTTTATAACTATCTTTAATGGTGACAAACTAAACGATATATATTCAACTTATAGACATTGACGGTTGTAACACATATTTAAGCACTGCAAGTCTCCTATGAGCTAATTATATTAGGTACCTAAGATAACAGTTAATATCAGTTGTAGACATGTAGTCAATAATAGTGTTTCATTTGAAATAATCCATCACAAATACGTAAAATTTCATTTATTCAAACAACTGTCATTCTTATTATGCGTAAATTTAGCATGTTATTATTAATTAACTCCTTCCTGTTCCGTGTTTTAACAATATATATACTCACCCTCTCTATGTGAATGTCCTAATATCTATCTATTAAATGTAACTGTTGTTAATATCACTTAAAATGGGCGAAGCCCAACGAAGTGCCGCCCGCAGGGCCTAGCAGAAAAAAACCCGCGGAGCGGGTTTTTAACTGCTAGTTTCAATTATTTCTGATAAAGTATTACTAAAAACCCAAATGTTTCGAGAGAGAGATCCCTCGGGAAGTTACTTTTTCATCGTTTAAAAAAATAAAATCTTATGCTTACCGCTAATTACATAGTTGAAAAACGTTTTATAAAATTTTCAAACTATTCTACATACGAGTCCCGTAAGGTAGGGTCCTGTTTTTATTAATCTTAAATACAAATAACTTACATCCGTAGAGATCCCTCCAGTAACATTTGAGATTTTAGTAATACGTTCATTCAGCAGTAATTAAAATGTGAGCATCGAACAAACCCCCTTTATTAGTATCTTATGTCGCAATAAATAATAATTGTTTTATCTTAATTTTCGTGATTCTGTCATTATTTAAAGAATAATGTCAGTCAATGTGTTGATAAAAATCTTGATAAATCAAATTGAATATCTTTGATATTCCCCAAGCTATAACATTTTATGAGGTTTTGCGCTAATCTAGGAATAATTACCGTTTTATATGCTGATTATTTCAATAATCATTGTTTGATCATTTTCCTGACGGATTACACCAATAATAGAATGTAAAAATAAATGTTGTATCTATAAGAGGATTGTTAACAAGAATCACAATGAAACTTTCTCCTTAAGCACATATAATAATAGAATAATATTGTTATATTTTGGACACAGATGATAGGTATATTGGCTTATTTTGATTTATTGCGATTTTAAAAAAATGCTGCTCCTTTTGTTGTACAGTCTACATACAACTTTTTGAGATACAGACCTCAGACTTTTTGGAATATTTTACATTCTCTATTTATAAACGCCCTTTTAAATGATTTTACCTTGTTTATCAAATAGACCTGAAATGTATAACATATTATAACTTATTGCAAGTTATCTCCAAGTTCAGAGTTAATAAACCCCAACCGCAAATCCATGGATTGATGAATGGTCAGCCGGTGCATATTTTATTATTTTGTTTTGGTTATCTTACTGACATCCTCATTCCAACCACGTGCCATGACGTCACACCCCACAGCCTCTCTGATTATTTACCGTGCATGTGATAATTGAATATAATGATACAATACCTGCGATATCTGTATGTAACACTGAGATAAGCAGTACGCCTGTAGAGGTTGGCTCGTAGCGGGGTATCATTTTCCAAATGGTATATATTTCCTGTCATCAGCACTCTTCGTGATGGTGTGAATAATCATTAGAGTCCTGTGAGCTCAATTCCTTTGTAGATTAAGTATTATTCTATAACCTCCGTGGTGGAGTGGTCAAGCGGTAAAAAGGCTCACAGGTCCTCAAATTGGTCATGGTTTTACAACCCGGTTAAGTAAATATAGAGGATTTTCTCGTAAACTCTCTTATTTTTTTAATTTCTATTGATTTGGACAGATGTTTTCACTTACGTGAGAATCATCCAATAATAAAAACTCAGTTGGTATACAAATAGATACAAAAAATTACAAAAAACTTGTGAAATGAATTCTAGGTCAACAGTATCCAATTATAAACATATTTTCCTTGAAAACCTACCTTTTTTAAGGAATATCTATATTTTATATGGTATACCTACCTACTTTCGATGGCTTTTAAATCGGCCAACGGAAATATAGAATTCAAGAAGTCTACTTCATGTAAGCTATTTTAGTTATTCGTAGACGCATTCTACAGCTTTGGCTATGGTCTACATACGTTTTTACACAGAGCATAAGTAATAGCTTTGGCTATGGTCTACATACGTTTTTACACAGAGCATAATATAGCAGGGCAGTAATAGCTTTGGCTATGGTCTACATACGTTTTTACACAGAGCATAAGTAATAGCTTTGGCTATGGTCTACATACGTTTTTACACAGAGCATAATATAGCAGGGCAGTAATAGCTTTGGCTATGGTCTACATACGTTTTTACACAGAGCATAATATAGCAGGGCAGTAATAGCTTTGGCTATGGTCTACATACGTTTTTACACAGAGTATAATATAGCAGGGCAGTAATAGCTTTGGCTATGGTCTACATACGTTTTTACACAGAGCATAAGTAATAGTTTTGGCTATGGTCTACATACGTTTTTACACAGAGCATAAGTTCCAGAGTAGAACATACTTTCATAATCGCCCCGATGAGAGCCAACATTTCGGAATAAATGATACGTTTGTGTGGTTTATTAACCAAATCTGAAGGAGTGTCAAAAGAGTGGAACTGACAACCAAACTTCTTCTTACTCTTCGTATCATCCCCCTACCCCTCCCCCCACAGACAATTCATATCTAAGGTAATATCACATTAATGCATATATATGTATGTACTATGTAAAAAAATTAAATCAATATTCGATATTATTTAGATAAACACGGTGTCAAACAGTGCAAGTCTAAAAATACGTTCATGGAAACAAGAAAATGCAATGTCAAGGTTTGATCCAAGCTAGAGGATTAATATTTATTGCACGGGAGAAGTTTACATAAGCTTACAAATAATTTTAAGACGTAACAAGAGTGTAATTTGAATACTTATAAACTAATTACCATTTACTATAACCGCATTTACAGATTCTTTTGTTTTTAAATCTCGATTTGCCTAGATTTCAGACAACATGGCGCATGACAACTAACATTATCTTTCTGTTTTCTTTAGTATATTTTTCGGTAAATCAATGCATTTGCATAAGTACCATATAGATAATAATTGTTGTGCCTTAAGCCGGTAAATTCAATCATTAAATCAATAAATAAAAATTATTCAGCTCTTGTTGGTTATTAATTAATTAAGTAGCCAATATAAAAGTATGAAATTGTTTACTTCTTGGAAATACAGGCCTGATTTAAAAATATCATTGAATGTTTCCACAATTAAATCATATGGGCCACTTTTATTTTGTACGTCTTTCAAATATAAAACGAAGTATTAAAAAACATGTTTAAAAATCAATAGTCAGAAAACATGTCTTTTTTTTATGCTCTGGATCCAAAGTTTTCAGATTCGCCAATCAAACATAATGTTAGTATATATAGGGTTCCTCACTCACCTATATGTTATCTGTAATCATTAGAACACACCAATTGAGAAAACATGATTCCGAATAGACACGTTGTTGATCGAAATGATTTATTAAACAGCTATTTTTAGACTATTTTTAAAATAGAATAAGATAGGGTTATCAAAACGGAGCATATTTTTAATTTCTCCCCCGACTTCCCCATTTCTTCGGCATTTCGTTAGTTTGTCGTTAGTCCAGTTAAAACTCTTTCTTGGCAATAGTACACCTTTGTCGTTAGTAAAGCTAGTTAAAATATTTCGCTGGAAATAAAACTAGTACCTAATATACCCTCTTTGTTGAAAAAACTAGTTCACACTTTTGTTGGCAATAGAACTAGTACACCTTTATCGAGTAAAACTACCTTAAACATTTCAATATAACTAGTCACCTAATCTGTGGTTACATAATATGTTTTCATTGTAAATACAACTAGTACACCTTTGTCGTTAGTAAAGCTTCTTTAAACTGTACGTCGGAAATATAACTAGTACACTACACCTTCCTCGTTGGTAAAACTAATTTTAACGTTTCTTTGGAAATAGCACTAGCGCACATTTGTCGTGAGTAAAGCTGGTTTAAAGTTTTCGTTGGAAATAGAACGAGTACCTAATATACCCTGAAAAATTAGTTTAAACTTTTGTTAACAATAGAGCTAGTACCCTATGTCAACTTTAAAGTTTTCGTTGGCAACGTAAGTAGTCGCCTAATCTGTGGTCACATGATATGTGGTAACATATATATTTTAACATCATTTAACGTAATAATACTAAAATTTTTAATACCTTCCGTTTTCTGATACGATATCACCGTCACAAAGTAAACAAAGAAATCATTTCTTTGATCGATGAAGAAATGTGTTAAATTGATTGTCCCATATTTTATTATGAAACCGATCTTTTATAATCGTCTTATTAAAGAGAACTGATTGAATATTCACCGATTTAATGACACAATTCGATCTAATCGACAGTCAGCAATCATTAATAACAGATCTTATCTTCTGTTGTATTATTAATTAATTAATCAATCAAAAAACCTTCTGATTGTATCCTGCCGTCTCGTATGACTCTATTTGAGATAGGTGTTGCCAATTTTGCCTATATCTGACGGGATAAGGAGCTAAATAACAACATATTAATTTTATTATATCCACACTATGTTAATGTTAAAAATACATATATATTGTTTTATAATGAATACCGCATAAGAGTTCCAACTGCTTCTTCTGCTACTTCTGGAGCCAGTGAGACTATGGCATCCTTCATCAGGGTTTGTTGTTAGGCTGAAGGTAGTGGGGGGGAGGAGATGGGGAATTGGAGGGTATAGGAGTACCTGGCCATTCGGATATGGTGAAAAAACACGGCTAAAGCCATTTCAAGCAACTTTTCAATTCTGAATGGTGGTCTTACATCAGAGCGATACTGAAAGTATCTTCCACTATGGAACGTGCCGAAAGGATACTATATATTATTTTTTATTAAAAAAATGTGAAATAACACAAATTCATGAAATAAAAAAAATTGATTGCCAGTCGAGAGCCTTAAAAATATCCTAATAGTGTAGTTTTTACTATTTCTACTTCTGCCTTTGATGTTTTAATAAATTTCCAGTAGCTTTTTATTGAATAAAGAAGTAGAATCATAGGAACACACGTTAAAAGGAGTGGAATCATAGGAATACACTTCAAAAATTATTCAGAAAAACATAATAATGTCCATAGATCAATAACATTCATAAAATATTATCTTATTTATGCACTGTTGTATTTTTTCCATTCTTGATAACCTACAAATAAATCTAAGTCTTTGCCTGCGATGTCTGTGTATTTCTTAAAGCCTCGAATAATCTGAGAGCAAACTATGCCATTTGTATGTAATTTAACTACGGTTCTAAGTTGCTACTGGGCGTAGCAAACTCCTGTTCTCACACGACCGTTTTGCATGCCATTTGTCATTTGACTTTCTTATTTGCTGTTTTGCAATACTATAATACCTAGCTACCTGCGACTAAAGTTTGAAAGAAGAATTGTCATTGAGACGTTTCTTTAGACAAATTGAATAATTCCTTATTTGAATTTTTTTCTAAATAATAAAATATTTGGTTTATAATTAAGTAGGTACGCATTTATGTTCCTACTTACAAATCTCACGACTACAAAGGAAATTTTGGTTTTGATTTACAAAATAAGACAAATTTAGATATATTTCCATTAAATTATCATTTTTATAACGCTCCTACTTTATCTTTCCTTCCCCTCACTTGTTTTATCTGAAAATAACAAGCTATATTTGGAGTGACATAATCGACTGACTTCAATTAGCGTTAATCAAATAAAAAGTACTGTTTTTTTACTTCGCAAATTACTTCCGGTCAAAGTACATGCAAATTTATCCCCAATGCCGTGAATGCTTCTTTTCAAACACTGAAGAGATAAACCTCTATAAGTGTGTTGTAGGCGTATCTGGTGTGCCCGAAGTAAGACCAATTTTCCCTTAAATCGAATGAAATTGATAAACAAAATTCTTTTTTGAACCGCTAATAGGAATCGGTAATATGTCTCAAGTAAATTGGCGAAAATATATTTTTTAATCGGTTTTGATCGCGTGTACACTTCTAAAGATTCTGTTCAGTGATTTCTACTTCAATGTTTTCTCAATGCCCTACGTAAACAATATTTTCATTATAATATCGTAATAAAGGATGAAATCTATTCTTCGAATGACGAGTTCTGCGGGAAATAGATTTCATTCTGTATGCTTTTCTTATTATCACATCCATTACGACGATAAATAGTATATTTTCACCAAAAAGGGTATTTATATCGGCAAAAAAACATGAATTAGCATCCATTTAAATGTTTTATAGCCCCCCGAGCGCCACGTAGTGACGGAGACGCGAAAAGCTTTTGTTATTGAAATTCGTTAACACAGTGTGTTTATTTGATATTCGCGACATCTTTATTAGCTGGAACAGAGTTTGATGGAAATGGCAAACATGGCGTCGCCAGCCTCCGATATTATTGCTCTAGAAGCTGTAACCAAATCAAACAGATGTGAGAATTGATAAAAGGACGTATTGAAAACTGCAGTGCTCTTAGTAAGCGTACTGAACGGGCGACAAATGGTTCGGTTCGCAAATAGTGCCGCGAGTTCGAAATACAAATCAATATTCATTTTCGCCATTTTTTTTTTTGACAGCCAGTGTTCAACAATTCAGTGTTGCTAGTTTTCGTGGATATTAGTATTTAAATAATGGAATCTCCAGAATCACCCGGGACAAAGGAGGAGACTCATCTCATTCCTCAGGGTTGGAACAATTCGCCCAAGATTGTTCACACTAATGGATCTCTATCACCTGGGATTTATTATCCCACTGTAAAAAGGTAACTTTTAAAAGCCATGAGTGTGTTTACGAAAATTAAAATCGCGGCCATTGTTGTATTTGACCAAGTCTGATTTTGTTTTATTTCAGATAGATTGTCGTAATAGTTCTACCTAAATATTGTTAGAAGAAAATGTCAAATTTAAAAAAATTCTATCAGTACCATGTACAAAGTCAAAACAATATTTAAACTGTATTAATCTAGCATTGTGTTACTACCAATATTTAACCTATTTCACCTAAGTTAACCTAACCTAACAATATTTTTAATGAACTTGACTGTATTATACCAAATTATACAGACAGTAGAAAAAATACAGTTTTTTTTTTCATCGTGATCTCAAAAAAGATTTTCTACCTAACCTAACCTAACATAACCTTACATAACCTAACCTAATTAACCTAATCTAACAATATTTAAAATAAACTTGACTGTATTATACCAAATTATACGGACAGTAAAAACATATATAGTTTTTATTTTTTATTTTTCATTGTGATCTCAAAAAAGATTTTTTATGCAATTTTGTTGTTAAAAAGTGAAAATTTAGTTGTTGTACCTGAACTCTTTGCATGTAATGATTGAATCTATACCTATTATGCATTTCAAGACCAAAATGTTACCTATCAATGTTTTTGCAGTATTAAAACATTTTTTAAAGAAAACTTTTAGTTGTGTATTTAATGAATGAAGACATTGAAATACAAAATGGCCGTCAATCTTATTAAAACGGAACATTATTATCTTACGAGGTCGTCCTCCTTTGTTATTTTTACTGTATTCCTTATTCGTAATAACATAGCTATCAAATTATTAAATAAAGAAAAGATCTGTAAAATGCTAAAAAACATAAATTGTTCTTCAAATGTATTAATTTCTAAAAGATTTCTACTTCTACCGCTAGAGGCGCTGTCTGTATATATGCCTTTAATAGGAAAGTTTTGATTAAATAGTGTTAAAGGTATTTGAATATTAAGACTTTTACGACCTTTCCAATATAATATAAAAAGATAACACGTCAACCTTGTAGATTAAAATTAAATTAAAATGTATAATATTATTGTTGTTTGTTTATGTTGATTTCTGCAGCTTTAAGGCGGCAATCTCGAAAAGGAAAATTAATGCTTCTGTACCATATATAATCACAGAGAAATAAACATTTTAATTATTTCTACCATCCATATTAAGAATTATAAATAAATTTAATGTAAATAGCGTTTATTATTATTATGCAGATGATCCAAAATTGTATTGATAATCTTATTTAAAAACCAGTTTGTTAGTAAGAAGAGATTTAAAATGACGTTATAATAATAATTAGATAATATAAAATAGAATTGAGTAGCAGATTTGTACCTTCCATCTTTTTTTAACGATATTAATATGGTTAATGATGTTTGCGGTAAACTTAATACTTGAGAATGTAATGCTTTAGTAGGCAGAGCCGGAACAAGGGCGGAACAACCAAAGGTAACGGACATCGGCGATATTCAAAAAAAGACCATTAAAAAAGCTATTTATTTAAATGAAATTTTTCATGTTTTGGCTGTCACATTCGAAGTTCATTCGGAAAAAAATTCAATAAGGTCGTTACGATCTTTCCCAAAATTGACACTTATTGTGGGATGCCCCAGGTGTCAAAATACCTTGTTTTAGTTCTGCACGTAGTGTGTAGTAATTTACGTTGCGGAGATATTTCACGGTCATTTAAACTGCGTATATACAAATATGATTTATAATTTGTAATTTTAATATAATGCACGCACCCACACATTTATGCACCTTTTGGTCAAGATGATTGAGATCATAAGGCGTGCTTTACATACGTAATTACTAGTTACAAATCTGCACGATCATTGAGAAACCTCGATTTGAGATAGAATATAATCTGAGATTTTACTATAACATTTTAGTGAACTTAAGCCGAATCTTAATGCCAAATCACTATTTTGATTAATCTTTATAATGAATTGGTATACATTATGAAAACCAAAAAATATGTTTTACTTAAATTGAAGGTTTTCCTATCGCTTCGCTTGAGTAGAATACAAATAAAAAAATAAATTACTCAATGAAAAATATACTAGTAAACTACTAAAAAAACATTTTTTTTCAATAGAAATTTATGAACGCATGAAGGAAACAACTTTAAAAAATACAGTATTATAGCCAAGATTATCTGTGACAGTTTCACTTGAGAAACTTTTTTGCTTGAAATCGACCGTTTCTAGACTCCGTTTGTCAAGCGATTTTAATGCATATTACTTACGATATAAGGTATACCAAGAATAGGTATATACATTTTTGGCTTGTAGCTTTCTCTTAAAGCAAACATTTTTCCTATTATTTACTTCTGATATTGTTTCATTTTTTTTTTCGATGATTTTTTATGATAATAAAATTAGTGATAAGATATAGATTGACTACACAAACCACCCATCATGTAAGAATTTTCATTTGAAGAAGATCAGTTGATCAGAGTTGACATTGATCAGAGTTGAAATTAATCAGCGTATAAGCATTTATACAGGAATGTGTTGTTTTAGCTCGGTACATACAGATTTATAAAATCATATAATAATGATTTATTACCCACGCATTCTTATCGATATTAGCGAGGTTTGGAGCCTGCTACAAAGCGGTTAAAATTTTAAAATTGATGTGTGTTTTTGTTTTTGTTTTTACAAATGTTACCAACTCTTATTAAAGCTATGTTTTTTGTTTAACTTGCAGAAACCGCGCCCACCGTTTCGGGGGCATGCGCAAAGTTCGGCGGCGCGCAGTCCTCAAGAACGGCGAGTGCAACATTCTGCAATCGCGCATCTCACAGCGCCGGTTGCGCTTCCTGCAGGACATCTTCACCACCCTCGTGGACACCCAGTGGAGGTGGACTCTCATCGTGTTTACTCTCAGCTTTATCCTCTCCTGGCTCGGGTTCGCCGTCATCTGGTGGCTCATCGCCTTCACCCACGGAGACCTGGAACCCGCACATTTACCCTCAAACCAGGAAGAATCCAACTGGAAACCCTGCATGGCAAACATCAACAACTTTGCCTCATGTTTCCTGTTCAGCATTGAAACTCAACACACCATCGGCTACGGCTCTCGCCTTACAACGGAAGAATGCCCAGAAGCCATATTCGTCATGTGCATTCAGAGCATCTTTGGAGTCATGATGCAAGCCTTCATGGTAGGCATCGTATTCGCTAAGATGACCCGCCCTAAACACAGAACTCAAACTCTTCTCTTTTCCAAATACGCAATCGTTTGCCAGAGAGATGGGGAATTGTGTCTCATGTTCAGGGTGGGAGATATGAGGAAATCTCACATAATCGGTGCTAGTATTCGAGCCCAACTGATTAGAAGTAAGATGACAAAGGAAGGTGAGTGCCTCACCCAGTATCAAACAGAACTGGAAGTTACAGCCGATGGTTGTGATGCGGATTTGTTTTTTATTTGGCCACTGACGGTGGTTCACAAAATAACCAGCAACAGTCCCCTCTTCACGTACACTGCTGGAGATATGCTTCAAGATCGATTTGAGATTGTTGTTATATTGGAAGGAACGATTGAATCTACAGGTCAGACCACGCAAGCGAGGTCCAGCTATATTGCGAGTGAGATCCTCTGGGGACACAGGTTCGACCCCCTCGTATCCTATAATAAAGAGAGACAAGGGTACGAGGTGGACTATTCGAAATTCGACGAAACGACACAAGTTGACACACCGCTCTGCTCTGGGAAGGAGTTGGCGGACTTTTATAAAGTTCAAGATGACTTCCGAAGCGTTGGTCAGTACCCGATGTTTTAACTCAAACATTAAAAATAAATTCCATTTATGAATATCTGTTTTATCTTGTTTAATAAACGTATTCAGTTATTTTTGTCTGATGCCAAAATCATATAAAAAATTATGCAGATGCTACACGTATTGTAGAAACTTTTAAAGTTTTTTTAACTTTTTAAAACAATTGAACACAACTCAGTAAAGAAACCAGATACTGGTGATTTGCTTGTAGATCGTTGACATTTTCTATCCTTTGCCAAAAGTAGACTACTCTATTAATATTTGATGATTTGGAAATAATAAACATATCTATGATTATCAAATTATTGATTAGGTACCCGTTTTATAATACATTTGTTGCTTCTTTCACAATATGTTTGAATTCTCGGCAACTGTTCTGTCTGTCTGTTACCTACATATCGTATTGTCAGCTTTGTGTCATTGTGTTGTCTTGCTTGTCCCCTCAGATCTCGGAGATTCTGTGTCTCTGCGGAGAGTTCCTGTACCAGAAATCCCACCACCACTCGAAACAGCTATCACCATCTGACCAGGATCATCCCTCATCTCATCTCATAATATGAAAGAACCTGTTAAATAAATTGTTAGTAATTAAGTAGTGAATCGTGTTGTATGTTTTATCAAACTGATATTATTTGTTTGGGAACTGGCCAGAAGTTAATGTTTGTATCATTTGTGAAGTCTCCATTGCTTTTATGTTAGACAATAGTTGTATGCTCCCGAACTTAATCATGCTTCAGTAGATACTTTAAATATCAGATTACAAGACATTGATAATTGTGATAGGTTACCGGACCCCACAGTTGCAGTCTCCGGTGTTCACCAACGACGTCATTCGGGTCTTCCCAATGGACAATCAGTCTTTAAGTTCGTCATCTGAGGATGAAGCTCTTGCAGAAAATAGGGAAGTCGACAAGTTTGTCGATGCTCAGGACGTTCAGGGGACAACAGCAAAGGCGGAAGAGGTCATCGATATTGAAAAGACATTAGTGCAAGTTGAAACTAGAGACGAACATTCTAGTGATGAACGTGATTATAAAAAGTGATAATTTAAATAAATTAAACCAGTTATATTAGACGACGTAGTATTAATAATTTTCGAATAGTTGACTAAGACCAAAAGTAGAGTAGAAACTCATATCATGTAGTGTTAAGTTTTAAATAAGAAGTTTTATTTGTGAGAAATGTTGGATTTACTAAATCGCCCTCGGGACCAAACTGTTGACGACACTTGGAATAAACATTGCATTGATGATGTGTTTGCATATTGAATTACGATCTTCATTAGCACGCCATCGAAGACATTTTATTAGTATTCAATAGTCTCTATTTATAATTAATTTAATATGACACTAAGTGCCATTAATGTGTTCTACTCGCCTGCAATAATTCATTATGATATTTATTACACATTTAGGAATGTAATGTAAACATCTCCATTGGATTAACCCGACAGATTGTTATTAAAAATATTTGTAAATAGTAGGTAACATTTAATAGAATTTACGAACGCCTTTACGAATATTTGAAATATTTTAATGTTTTGGCTTAACGAAGTTGCAATAAAGTTTTTTTTTAATATGTAAATAAATTTATTCTTTAAAAAAATCCTATATTTTTCCGACCGTATTATAGCCTTTTCTTCCTTTCTGCATCACTTCCTTTATTTCTACGTTAAAGCTCAAATGCAGAGATAAAATTTCATGGAAACATCACTTTTTTCAAATATACCTTAATTTTTTTTTTCGACAATATTTTACATTTCTTATTACAATTTAGTAATGTTTGCCTCACTGGGTAGCTTACCCGTGCTGAGGCCTTCATTATATCACACAAAAAAAATATTCATAATACATTTATAGAAAATACATATAATTTTGATGAAGAAAAAAAAAACAAATTTCCATATATTTAGAAAAAATACATTAGATACATATTTTTTTCTAGGATCTTCTAATTTTGTAAATTTGGTAAATATTCACAGAGAACTAGGTAGGATTATTATTCTATTTAATTAATTCAATTATACCAATATTTAAATTCAAATCATTCCATAATGGGGGTATAATATTTATCACCAGAAAATCCACAGTTTTGGAAATCACCTTTGTTTTGCAAATTACATAGATTTTTTTTATTTTTTATTTTCTATTCAAACTTACTGAATACCTATCAAAAATGTATGACGCACCACACGGACATTTACAGACGGTGATGCCAATTGAGTAGATTTTGTGGATACAAAAAACTACGGATTTAAAAAAAAAAACATTTTTTTTTTAACTTATCACACTCAATATAAAACTTGGCCGGTTACTTTGTGATGAAATTTTCTTTTGGGTAGAAACACAATACATAACATTTTAATCAATTGCCACTTCAGTAGAAATATCTGATATTTTATTGTTTTAAATATCAAAATAAAATTTTAAAAAATAATTAAGTTAGTAGGTATAAAATACATTTAAAAAAATAAATATTGATGTCTATTTCAATAACAAAAATGTGGTAAATATTATTGAATGTAAAAAGGTAGTATCTTCAAATTAAAATACATATATACATAATATATTAAATCTCATAAAAAAATTAACACAGGCTGGGCAATGAGGTCGAGATCTGCAGTGGACACTAGCGACCGGGAACAAAGTATAGGTGAGAAGGACGATAACGATTTTATGAGAATATAAAATTAACGTACTTAACGCAATATTTATTAAATAAACATGTGTGATATGTACTGTGGATATTATTCATGTATTGGTATAGTAGGTAGTAAATCTAAGCGAAAAATAAAACGATAACGGTCACAATAAAAATCTCGATTTCTTATGTAAAAATAGTGTTCACTATAAGTAACATAATACCAACCTAATATTTTACTTATTTTGGAGTGTAAGGAGAATATATGACGCGTAACTGAATGATGAAAGAAGTCGGCGGCGCCCGTGGAAAAGATCGCACGATCAAGTGAACAAGATACTTGTTCACTTGATACTTGGAGTTGGGCCATGTCAATAGTCTGTATAACAGAAGAGTATGTATGAATTTGAATGAAGCAAACATTAATTTTAACCTCCTGGATAATAATAGTTGACTTAGCCCGTCGCACAGTGACAGATATTTGAGATGATATTCCCGAATTTATTTATTTTTTAGTGATTATTTCTCAATCAACCACTATCACTTAAAATTTAATCCGTAATCAAATTTAATAAACCTTTTTAAAATTATGTTATTGTTTTATTTATGTTGTACACGAAAAAAAACATATTTTCCCGTCGATCGTCCGACGACCAACAAATATGCAGTGGGGCGGTCCATGTTTCTATCATGCTAAGCATACCTAAAGGTTACAAGTCAAAAACCACGACTTTTTAGGAGAGTGATTTGAAATTTATAAATTGTGATTACTTCTATTGGGTGAGTAACAAATGCATATTTTTAATTGAAATATTTTTTTAATATTTTACTTACCACGTATGTACTGAAAAATACATTGAAAATTAGGTAAATCTAAAATTATATTATTTTGCTTATACTCTTTATACGTAGCATTATAGATTTATTTTCCTAACTTAATATTTATTAGGTAAATAGTAGTAACTATGCTATAGTAACAAATTAGGCATAAAAATATCACAAAAAGTGATTAGGTAATCTATACAAAAAACATACCCATTTTTAATGATGTTACAACTAATGTGTAGTCACATTGAAAATAGTGTAGGTTTTAACTCTTCGCCGCTCTGAATTCCCCCTCGGGGCTACCACTGACCCCCTAGATCTCTGCAACGCTCCCCCGGGGACAATATCACCCACGTTGGAAATCACCGTATTAACAAAAATGAAAACAACGATGTTGATGTCGCCGGTTATTGGCACAAGCCGAGTGAATAATACTCGATAAGTCACATGATTGATGCGTGTATTGTTTACATGGTGTATTTATTAGAAAACACATTAAAATTGGTTGAAATGTCAAATACCGCCAGTAGCCGATTTACCCTTAATTAACCCTTTGCCGCTCCGCATTTGACCCGTGGGTTACCACCGGTCCCCCAGGATCTCTCCAACACTCCCGGGGGGGGAAATATCGCTCACTTTGGAAACCACTGTGTTAACAAATAATGAAAACAACGATGTTGATGTCACCGGTTGTTGGCACAAGCTAACTTAAGGCGATACACTACGTCGTGTAATATTTTAAATCAAGCCGCTATCAATAAAACCCCTTACGTAGATGGCGATAAGGTTTAAATTCCCGCTTAACACCATCCGCCTGTTTTGATTTATGCAAGAAAAAAACATGGCCAAAAAGTGCCTTTTATTTTATTTTGTGGATGTTCAGGCATAAATATTTATTATTTTCCGATCATTTTATAAATAACTTCATTTGCCACACTATACAATAAAATCATAACCGAAAATGGGTTCGTAAGTAGGAGATTTTGAACTTTAAAGCAGTTTTCATAGGCCTTATACATTATTTTTTTGTGGGCTTATAAAAAGACTTATCTAAAAAATACTCAATTATTTCAGAAGGCCAAGATATATTCTATTCCCAGTATTTAATTAAAGCAACTGAAACATTTCTAGGCGACCAAATTTTCAAACCAAAAACACATGATTTTGCATTACTACGTAGTGCATCGCCAATAAAAGTCACCTGACGCATGTGTAGTTTATATAATGTGTTTATTAGAAAATACATTATAACTGATTAAAATTTCAAATACCGCCAGTAGCCGATTAACCCTTTGCCGCTCCGCATTTGACCCGGGGGTTACCACCGACCCCCTAGATCTCTCTCCAACGCTCCCTGAGGGGCAAAATCGCTCACTTTGTAAATCACCGTGTTAACAAATAATGAAAACAACGATGTTGATGTCACCGGTTATTGGCACAAGCCAACTGAATAATACTCAATAAAAGTCACCTGACGCGTGTGTAGTTTACATGATGTGTTTATTAGAAAATACATTAAAATTGATTCGAATGTCAAATACCGCCAGGAGTACCTAACTAATTTGTTTACGAACCGCGAATTGCGAGATGATAAAAACTAGTCCTCTCACTGCCCAAATGTTAGTAAGATCTGAAATCCCCTGCAAAATGGTGCTTAGTTAAAACGTACAACTAAAATAAATGAAGTATCCATTAACGAAACGCTAAGACCGTTGTTTTATGGGTGGTGAGCCGGCTAGAACTAGAAGGTATTAACCTAATCGGCTGTTGAAGGTAATCTGATCTATAATGGAATCGCCAAACTCACCTGGCGGCAAGAACAGCCCGCAGTTGATGAGACCAGGTTGGAGTGCAAAGATGATCGAGAACGAATCGTACACGCCAGGGATTTACTATCCAAATAATGACAAAGGGTATGTTGTAATTTTTATTTACTTTATTCATTACTAATTCCCTGGATTAAGTTATTAGCATTGAGTTAAGAAGCTTATTGATAAATAATTATTGAAGGGCGGAGAAATGCCAAATGCACGACTTCATTGTTTGATTATTTTTTAATTGTTACTTTTCATGCAGTTTTAAGAAAAATTAACATTTAAATTCTAACAAAATCGCTAGTTTTGTACGGTTTAAAATTGTGTGTTCAATGGGGTCTTAAAGTATATTTTTTAAATTGTACATTGTGCTTATTGCATTGCCTAGTTAATTTTTATTGGAATTGAAATAATTTTATTTATTTCTCGGGAAATCTACATATTATATTTTATCAGTTTTTTATATGTGTAGTATGGCCAAAATAAATCTGATTGCGGATTTAGTCCTTGTAACTGTACCGCTAATAAGACAACATAATAAGAATAAAAACCTTGAAATTTATGAGAAAATTATAAAATAAAACAAAATATTGCTCGTGAAAACTTAGAAAACATTTATTTTGTGTAGCTTATTGTGGTGTAATTTATGGGTAACCGGATAAATCATCACAGTGATAATTCATAACATCTTTAAAAAGTTATATAAAGTCATGGAAAGTGATGAAACAAAAACTTTATTAACTGGGTTATGTAGGTTAGGTTAGGTTAGGTTAGGTTAGGTTAGGTTAGGTTAGGTTAGGTTAAAAAAAAATTTTCATCGTTTCTAATGACTTTATATCACTCTTTAAAAGTGTGTTGAATTGTCACTGTGTTGAGTTATCATGGAACCTAATTTATGATATCATGTAATTGTTATAAGTATAAGACAGGATAGCATATAGGGCGAGTTTTTTCACAGAATTTGAACAGTTCATCAAATTACAAAGTTGATTTTCAAATTCCATGAAGGTTATATCCAAGTTCAGTTACTATTTCAATTTTGTAAAGCAACTGGTCAATAATATATTATAATTAATGGTAAATATTCAGAAAATATGGACACACATCTTAGTAGTTATATAACAAGGAGAAGTAAGTATTTCAGTTTCCGAAAATGGAAAATAATGCATTTTAATAGTTATTTCGTTAAAATTAAAATCGATTGTTCACTCGGCGGCCATTGTTATTACTAAAATGAAAGTTTAAAGTTGAGTTTTTTCTTCTCTTATATAACCCAACATATGTGTCAATCATCCTAAAATAGGTTCTTAGGTTCTTAGTTTGGATTTAATTCAATAATAATAAAATTAAAAAAACTACCTAAAAATATTCAAATATTATGTCAAAACATGGCGCAAAAAAAAGACATCAAATAAGGAACTCCAGTGAAAAATATTCTAGCGTAAAAAATATATATTAATTTATATCAACAAACAAGTTTTAATAATTAATTATACATAGAATTAATAAATCTTTATATAAAAATGAATAAAATATTATCCGTTCAAAACGTTCTGCTTGGTTGGCATCACTGCATCGGCCGTTTCTAGAGTCACGCCGCACAGTGGGCTGAAAATCGCCTTTCATAGACATAGAGACTTGAATTTTCAATGGTATCTTTTTTGGCTAGAAATGGATTCTGCTGATCATTACTATGCTATAAAATGTCATACGAAGCAATTGCGTGTACAAATGAAGGAGTTATAATTTTTTTAAGAAAAATTTGTATGGCGCTGACATTAAAAATGAGGCTATCTCTGGAATCATAAGGTTGGCCGTTCTATCCTTACACACAGATAATACTACTATTTATTTGTATTTTTTTGACATACTTCATATTGTGGCGCAAGGTGCGATTTTTTTTTTTAAAATCCTCAAAGTTGAAAAAAACCCTTTTTAATGTTGATGATTCATTTTAATGCTTAAATGCTTTTAGGCTTGCAGTGTAAATAAAATATTGTAAACTAGACAAAGCATACTCATATGTAAAGCATTTAAGCATTAAAATGAATCTTCAACATTAAAAAGGGTTTTTTTCAACTTTGAGGATTTAAAAAAAAAAATCACAAGTTTCGCCACAATACGAAGTATGTTAAAAAAATACAAATAAATAGTAGTATATTTGTGTGTAAGGATATAATGGTCAACCTTATGATTCCAGAGATAGCCTCATTTTTAATGTCAGTTCCATACAAATTTTTCTTTAAAAAATGATTACTCCTTCATTTGTACACGCAATTGCTTCATACAAAATTTTATAGCATATTAATGATCAGCAGAATCCATTTCTAGCCAAAAAAAAATACACTTGAAAATTCAAGTCTCTATGTCTGTGAAAGGCGATTTTCAGCCCACTGTGCACAGTGTTTTGGCTTGCAGTGTAAATAAAATATTATAAACTAGGCAAAGCATGCTCATATGTAAAGCATTTAAGCATTAAAATGAATCATCAACAACAAAAAAGATTTTTTTTCCACTTAAGGATTTTTAAAAAAAAAATCGCACCTTGCGCCACAATATGAAGTATGTCAAAAAAATACAAATAAATAGTAGTATTATCTGTGTGTAAGGATAGAACGGCCAACTTTATGATTCCAGAGATAGCCTCATTTTTAATGTCAGCGCCATACAAATTTTTCTTAAAAAAATTATAACTCCTTCATTTGTACACACAATTGCTTCGTACGACATTTTATAGCATAGTAATGATCAGCAGAATCCATTTCTAGCCAAAAAAAATACCCTTGAAAATTCAAGTCTCTATGTCTATGAAAGGCGATTTTCAGCCCACTGTGCGCCGCAAGTTATCGCGGGTTTATTGTAAGAAAAAAAATTACGTTTTGTTTTCAGAAATTTGTGAAGTTAATGGCTGATTTTTTATGAATACCAAAATGAATTACTGTGTTTAAAAGTAGATGAGAGACACTTTCAGATTTTAATATTACAAACGGAAAAATATAAAAATTCTGATTTCAAAAATAGAGAAAAATTTTACGATTGTTTTTTCTTGTAATTAGTAAAAATGCAACAGTGATTTATTTTTGGGTACTATGCCGTGCTGCGCTACCTCCTTATTTAGCTTACTAGACTAACTTTTGGCCGTGAATATCTCAAATCATATCAGTAAAAATAATACTCTAAAGCTGGGTCCAGACATGTTCTTTTCTCCGTACCGTACCTCCGTTTCGTATCAGCGTCGCGATCAAGAACGCTAGTTTGGACGCCCGTTCGGTACGGTACGGCGGTACGGCGTCTCGATACGGATAGAGGTACGCTCCGATCCATCGCGAGTCGGTTTTTCGACCCGTTCAAAGGCGATACGGTACGGGTCTGCGCCAGTCTGGACGTGTTCGCGGCGTGCATTGGTCGTGTTCTCTGTCACTACCCGAATCAGCGTGAAAAATGCAGTGGGATAACTATATTATTGTGAATAACAATGAAGGACGCGCAAGCAATCGTCAAATTCTCAAACACTTCCGCAGTCGACGACATGGTGGGAGGAAATGAACACGCGATGATCGCAGCGACGTTACGGAGATACGGGCTCTTGATCGCGACGCGGATACGAAACGGAGGTACGGTACGGACAAAAGATGATGCGTCCAGAGTTTTTGGATCGCGACGCTGGTACGAAACGGAGGTACGGTACGGACAAAAGAACATGTCTGGACCCAGCTTAATGTGAAATTAAAAACGTATTCAATTTCACGGACGTATTATAAAATTTTCCCCCATTTTTATGGTTATGAACACATATTGTTGCATAATTTTTATATTTGTTACTTGGTTGTGTTTTTTTTATATTTTAGTTTACATTTATTAAGTACTTACTTACTTTTATACTACTAAATCCACTATCTGTGAACATTTATATTTAGCCTGTTATATTTCATCCTGAAATGGATAAAAAGATTTGAGCATATGTGGCTATTGAGCATGTCACTATTTTCTGTACATTAACCGATATTATAAGTAAAGGTTTCTTAATAGGACATCCACCGCACGTCATCTATTAGAATTCTTATAACATTTTAGATGGTTTCATTTTGCAATTTTTATTCATTCATATTAATTCTTTTTTTTTTATTTAACTCAAAAATTGCTCATTTTGACTTGTTTTTGTAATGCACTAACACAACATTTAAAAACATATTAGTATCCCCAACCTTTATGATTAAGTTCTGATGGGTTTGTTTATTATTCGTTACTCTTTTGGCCTTCCGAGGGTATTGTCAAACAACGGTAAAATCACTGGCAGGACGAGTGGCGTTACGCGTGGCCTTAAACTTACTTAGGTACCTACCTACCATTTCCAAGAAATTGGTTTTCTCCTTCACACAAGAACGAAGTAAATAGGCACTAATTAAGTAAGTACCTGCCTGGAAAACTAAAAAATAACAACACCTGTCGTGATGGTTTTGTAGAATAATATTATTTTTTAACTGTTTTCTTCGCCAAAGTGGTAAAATCGTGACTAATTTATGCCTAAATAATTTGTTTTGATCAATTCCTCTGTCGGAACGACTTATATAGGTGTCGGGTTAATTATAACAGTTTCCTTGATCTGTTTATGAGCCTATAGATTTGTTTATATTCGAATAAGGAACGCACAAATCAACCATTTGGAGCACAAAAGTGCTAAGTCACTGGAGAATAATTGTTCAGGACAGCAATGTTAAAGGGATCGCACAATGGGAACGCACAAATCAACCATTTGGAGCACAAAAGTGCTAAGTCACTGGAGAAGAATTGTTCAGGACAGCAATGTTAAAGTTTTAACAGCCTAGTTGGTGTATACGTAATACTGTTATTTTCTTTGATTATTGTAGAATTGGGATAGAAAAATATGGACTTATGACAAGTGTGCTTTAAAAAATGGAGAAAAGGGCATAGACTTCCATAAAAAAGGGTATTTTTGCATTTTGGTGGACTTGACTCCATTATTCTCCAAAGGGTCTAAATACAATAATTATTATAGACACTAACTTAATCGTCTATAGATGAGTACTAAGAAGAATTCATTGTTTATCTTCTCTATAACTATGATGCGGTGAAAATAATAGTATTTTTGATACAACTTACCCCAGTCTACCCTACCTATAACTTTTTGTTGTTGTAATAACTTAATGAGTAAAACCTCTAATTGAAATATTTTAATTATTGGAAACAATATTTAGCGATTCTCAAACGAAAAATTAAAACAGAAAAATCACAAAAAATATGTGAGCATCTGGGACTTGAACCCTGGACCTTCGCCTTGCCGGGGAAATATGTAACCAATGCACTAATCCGTCCTTAAAGTTAAATATGACCGAAGGAAATATATACGGATTAGCTCAGTGGTTAGAGCGGCCCCTCGGCAAGGTTATCTGATTTTCGGTTTCAAATTTTCGTTTCAGAATCCCTAATATTGTCTTCAAAAAATAAAATATAACTTTTTCATTGTGAAAGCCTTTTCCTTAACCTTAATCTGTATACATATTAAATCTGTGTACATAATAAATCTGTGTACATAAATCTTAATGAGTTTGTACTTTGGGAGTTGTATTATGAATTGAATTTAATATACAGGGTGTCCGGAAACTCGTAGTACAAGCGGGAAACTGGTGAATCTACATCACATTTGGAGTCGATTTTGTGGTATATTTTTTTTTATTTGAGCTTTCGTTATCGAGTAAATCGAGTTTGAAGTTGATTTTTTTTTTTTTTTTTAATCAAATTCTTATAAATTATTACTGAAGATCAAAGTACCCAACTAATTAAAACTATTTGAAAGTAAAACAAATGAAGAAACTCGGATTTGAAGCATTATTTTGAAATCACCCTTCATTTAACCCGGTGTAATCATAAAATATTTCTGCTCTGCAGGGTTAAAACATCTGTTATTCAACCCTAAACACCAGAAAAAACTTTAACCCTAAAATAGCCGAAAAATATTTTTTTTTGGTTTTTTTTTTTTTTGAAAATGCTCAAATCAAAAAACTTTATGTTTTTTTGGGTTCCCCATGTGGTGTAGATTCTCCAGTTTCCCGCTTGTACTACGAGTTTCCGGACACCGTGTATAATAAAGAAACAATGAATGTATTCCAACACACAATTGTGTGGCAGCTGGCAGCCTACCTTCTCTGCGTACTCTTGCGGTAACGGTGTGATGATCAGTTGGTTATGCAATACGGTTCCATGATAACTCAACACAGTGACAATTCAACACACTTTTAAAAAGTGCTATAAAGTCATTAGAAACGATGAAAAAAATTAAACCTAACCTAACCTACTTAACCCAGTTAATATTTTTTTTTGTTTCATCACTTTCCATGACTTTGTATAACTTTTTAAAGATGTGATGAATTATCATTTTGATAAGTTATCCAGTCACCATGCAATACACACATTATTCAAAATACTTATTCGGTTGTGTGTCTGTAACTAAGTTTAATGAACTATGATTTGATTTGATTTTAAAAATCGGAACTGATTGTGGGAACAAATCAGACAAACGATAAAAATTTTCTTTCAATTTTTAATTAATAGTTCTATATTTGAAATGTGTGTTTCTATTGTTTAAATGTTTGACCGATGTCGTAACTCTTCAAGTTTACTAACGCTGTTCATTCGAAATAGATTTCTAAAATTAACAGTTTATTTATAAATAGTTTCAGCTTCACAAATCCTACAACTATAATAATCAAGTGAATTTTTCCGTTTCTGTACTGGTCATACCACACATTAAATAAATAAACAATTTTCCTTTCAGAAATCTAACCTTCCAATTCGGGGTAACGCGAAAAGTCAGACGGCGCGCTGTCCAGAAAAATGGCGAATGCAATGTTCTCCACTCGTCAAGTAGCAACGTGCGATTCCTCCACGATATCTTCACCACTCTCGTGGACTCCCAGTGGCGGTGGACTCTCATCTGCTTCGTCCTCAGCTTCATCATATCCTGGCTGAGCTTCGCCGTGATATGGTGGCTTATAGTGTTCACACATGGAGACCTAGCCCCAGCTCACTTACCTGCCAATCAATCAGAAAACAACTGGGTTCCCTGCATAACCAACATCTTAGATTTCACTTCTTGCTTTTTATATAGCATAGAAACACAACACACCATCGGCTACGGCTCTCGTCTGCCAAACGAAGAATGCCCAGAAGCCATTATAATGGTCTGCGTTCAGAGCATCTTTGGTGTCATGATGCAAGCCTTCATGGTGGGCGTCGTATTTGCAAAGATGACTCGCCCAAAACACAGAACCCAAACCTTACTATTTTCTAAATACGCTTTGGTTTGCCAAAGGGATGGAGAATTCTGTCTCATGTTTAGGGTTGCTGATATGAGGAAGTCTCATATTATTGGAGCCAGCATTAGAGTCCAATTAATAAGAAGCCTGACTTCCAAAGAAGGAGAAAGCCTGTCGCAGTATCAGTCAGTTTTGGAAGTGAAGGCTGACAGTTGCAATTCAGACTTGTTTTTAATTTGGCCACAAACAGTGGTACATACGATTGACAATAGCAGTCCACTTTATGGCTACTCTGCTAGTGACATGCTTCAAGATAGATTCGAGTTGGTTGTTATACTGGAAGGAACCATTGAATCAACAGGTCAGTCTACCCAAGCGCGGACTAGTTATGTTTCTAGTGAGATTTTGTGGGGGCACAGATTCCACCCTATCGTGTCTTACAACAAGATGAAGCAAGGATATCAGATCGACTATTCCAAGTTTGAAGAGACATCGCAGATTAACACGCCGTTATGTTCTGCAAAGGAATTGGACGAATTTTATAAATGTCAGGAGGAAAACGAGAGAAATTTACGCGGTTAGTACCTACCACCTTCCCTATCTTATTTTCTGTTCAATATACACTTGGTCATACACGTAAGGTAGAACAGGAAAAAACAGTTAGGTTTGTCAAAATATGGCACTAAGGTAAACTGTTTTTGAATAGTTATTATGGTTAACACATGGAAACTTGTGAATGGACTACACGAAGAACCCAAAAAGACTTTTTTCAAATGATGTTGAAAATAGATCCATACTAGTATGTTTTTAATTGATTCCTGAAACTCTTTATTGTTTTTTTCCAGATATTGAAGATTCTGTGGCCCTCCGAAGGGCGGCAGCACCAGACATTCAGCCACCCCCTCCGCTTGAAACTGCCTCGTCCAGCTGATTTGAGCTGACTCGAGCTGATTCCTGTTGATTGCTGTGTGATTCCTACTGATTTGAGCTGATTCTTGCCGATTCGAGCTCGTTTACCATAATCATGTGATTACTACTTGCGTATTCTTTTATGATAAATATATTTTTTAAATTTATAATGAAAAATACGTTTTTTGTAGATTCTGTTATTTTTAGTAATTTTTACGCATTGGAGTTGATTGGCCTCCCGAAACAACAATAAATTATTGTCAAACTGTAGTGATTCCACTGACGGTATAAACTTACTTGTGTAGATAGAAAAATTAATGTACTTTAGCTAGTCACTCCCAAATACCTACTTTGTTTTCAAATTCGTTGTGAACTCGGTTTCGTGAAATTTAGTTAAATTAAAATTATATTTCGGTAAGTCAAATATCTTTAAGTAAATTAAAATTAATAGATACCTACTAAAATTTAGTATTTAAAATAAACAATTTTTTTTTTAAATTTTGTTGTTTTCGATAAAATCGTAAAGAAAAAAGTATGTATAGTAATAATTAATTAATGGTGATTATTTTTGTTAATATAATTTATTGATGGTATTTTTCACCTTAATTAAAATATATATTTATATGACTTGACCAATGGTCAAATCGTGTGTTTTATTAACTCTGCGATAATTTTGATCTCGTGTTGTTGTGTGCCACTTTTTCGCAAAAGAGTCCAAAGTTCAATCTACTCCTAACCGCCTGATGAAACCAGTGAGACTATGGTATCCCCAATTAGGGTATGTTGTGATGATTAAGGTATTGGGAAGAGAAAGGAGATGCAGATCTAGTTACCAAACGCGACTAAAGCCATTTCAAGCAATATTTCAACTTTGCATGGAAGTCTTACATCAGGGCGACCCCGAAAGTATTTTCCACTCTCCTGAGTAAATTGTTAAATAATACTAAGTTATCAAAATAAAATTTACTCACGATGGAATTTAACCCCGCGACTTTCGGCTTGTTATTCGAAAGCCTTACCCCTCGACCACGGAGGCCATTACTGTTAATTGACTGTGTTTTGGTAAAAGCCTTAAAGCCACATTTGTTCGGCTTTTCGGATCCTCAGTATCCCAACAATATTCAGATCAAAATCCTTTAGTATTTTCTTTAACGATTTTTTCTATTAGTGGTAGCCGAGTGTACAAATGATCAAATCAGATTTTGTCGTGAGTGGTATATGGTGGCATGGACCTATAAAGTCCTGGACAGAGCATTGGTGCGATTTCGTATGATTGGCATTGAAGCCAAATCGATAGTGAGGGGAAATTGCCTGGCAGCTATCTTGTATGACTAACTTTTGAACTGATTTATATACAAAGTGGTTCATACTGAACAAATATTATTTTATCTTTGTGTTGTTGATGCAGTTTATTTTTAGGGTATTTGATGAGATAAGGAATTGGATACGCCATTAAAAAAATTTTGAAGTTTTTGCATTTTTCATGCATCTTCCCCCTCACCCCTTAGTTTCAAATAGTACTTGAATTGCTCCGTCTAGGGTTTTTTAGGTCCATGTATTTTGGTAAATCTATGGTCTTAAGTCATTGCTCTATGAAAAAATAACTTTTTTTTCTATGCTAAAAGTTTGTTAGAACTTGAACGTCAGTTTGACGTTTAGTCAAAGGCGGTGTCATTTCTTTGTTTTGTTTATTTGGTGACTGAGTGGTTTATTTGTGGTGGATTTAGACTACATATTATAATTTATATAAAACTGCTGCAGAAAAATCTAAAATAGTTACAATGTCATCTTCAAGAAACTTCACACCCGACGAAATCTGCCACATTCTTTGCGAAATAATCAAAGCCTTGGCCAGTCCAGAAAATTACATAAAATTGAATGAAGCCAAAGAGGCTGCGGGCAACGAGATGCTCAAGATGATGCAGATAATATTCCCGATGGTTGTGCAGATCGAGATGGACATTATTAAGAACCACGGCTTTGCGGCGGGCAGAGACGGCATGGTACACTTCACACAAGTGGTCAGGGATTTGGAAGGAATAGACCCGGAGGTGGCGCGCCTTCACGGGGAAATACGAAGCCACTTCTTGCCTCCCGTCTCCATCAAGTCAGCTATCGATGCTTCAATGTGATATCTATGAAATGGGAAACCTCTAAAGACTGATCACTGAATGCTGGCAGTGTTGCGCACTTGAACTTTAAAAATGCCGCAATATAATTATATCATACGCCTATGAGTAAATATTCACGATTAATACCCACATTTTATTTTAAAAACACTTTTATCACTTCTAACAATAAGAAACAACTGTTTAGTTCAAAATATGGATAATTTGATGTCTTTTCTTCACGCCATGTTTTGACATAATTACATTGAAGTAAGTTTTTACGCAAGGTTTTCAAAAATTTATTTTTAACCCCTTGGGCAATTTTGGGAGATATTCCGCACATACAGTGAAGAACCGTAATCTTTTTGGGAGATATTCTGCGCATACAGTGAACAACCGTAATCTTTTTGGGAGATATTCTGCGCATACAGTGAACAACCGTAATCTTTTTGGGAGATATTCTGCACATACAGTGAACAACCGTAATCTTTTTGGGAGATATTCTGCACATACAGTGAACAACCGTAATCTTTTTGGGAGATATATATCCCAGCCTGACACAGACTCATAAAAGTTATGCTATCTGATTTTGTATTACAGTGAGAAATATGATTTGGTAAAGTTGCCCAATTCTGATTCATGCAAGAGCTCTTCAAAAAAAAACAACACTAGATTTCAACTTAAATATCTAATGGACACAACTATTTAAGTAAACATGCACAAAATACGTTTTTAGTTTGGGTTATTTTAATAATTTATGCGTATTGGAATGCGTTAAAAATGGAACTTCAATGCATCTTTTACAATCTTCCCCGTCAAATTAGTTGTTTTTTGTAGTAATTAAGTTGAAACCAAGTGCTGTTTATAATTTTTTGCGTATTAAGTATGAAGCGGAATTCGACAAGTTTATCTATGATTTAAACAGTCTTAGAAACAGAATACCCCGCTTTCAGTTTGCATTCGTAAATCTACCATGAACGCTCCCGAAAAATTTGAAATAATTCTATAAAACAAAATTTAGCATTTGAAAAAAACTTGTCATGGTTTGCACATTTTTATATGTGACAAAAACTTTAAAATACCTTTGTCTAATTAAATATTTAATGCAGTAATTACAGTTTACACTATAAACCATTGGTAAACGACTTTATCAACTGTTTGCGTTCAAAATTTTAATATTTTTATTGCATGTCAATTTCTAATACTATATTCTGGGAGTCTCCTCATCTGCTTTCAATGAAAGTATTTAAAACAGAGATTTTATCTGAAATCAAATGAAGTGTGAAAATATTTTCCGCAGAATCTGTATTCTGATAGTTCTCCTAATGGTTTTGCGCTATTTGTGGTTGCTTCGTTCCTTTCCCAAAAGGTGCGGTTCGGCTCGCGTATGTATTTGTAGCATAAGAGAAATACATTGCAAAATGTCAGAAGCTTTAGTGGGTTAATTAAACCAAAAATTTGAACCTATTTTAGACTTAGGTTCATAGATTGTGTGAAATAAGAGAAGAAAAAAGCTAACCTTAAAACTTTCTCATCAATAACATGGCCACCAAGTGAACAATCAATTTTAATTTTAATGAAATAACTATTAAAATGCATTATTTTCCATTTCTGGTGTCTGAAATCGTTGTATTTTATTGTTGTTAAACTGATTTAAAATGTTTTTAATAATTTGTGCATATTGACCGTGTCCTGTGTATCTGTATATTTACCCGCTAGTGTCTAGTGATAACTCTAACTAAGATACTAAGGATGGGTTGTTTCGGAGAATTTGAACAATTCATCAAATTTCAACGTTCATTTTCGGGTTCTGTGAAGGTCCTATTCAAGTTCTGTTATTATATCATTGTAGGCTAGTTGCTTGACAAAACTGAAATAAAAACAGAACTAGAAAAAATCTTTCACATAACTTGAAAATGAACGTTGAAATTTGATGAATTGTTCAAATTCTCCAAAACAACCCGTCCTAAATCTTACTAAGGGAATCTAACGCATCTGTCCACTCGGCTGCTCTGTTCTACATACGCACAAATTATTCAAATATGTAACACTTTGTTTCAACTTCAATACATTTACGTCGGGGGATATAGTAATTATGCATCAAGTTACAGTTCTTTTCGATTAAAGTTCAAAATTTCCCGTGTTTTGACATTCGCCAAAAGGTTCCTTTTCATTCTAAATACGCACAAACTATTTAAATAACCCAAACTAAAAACCTATTTTGTGCATATCAGATTTGCAGTTTTGACACCAGTCGTTTTGACAGCTTCCGGTCTTTCGCCGTTAGAGCATTGGAGGTCAAAAATTCTATCCAATTTGTTCGCTTTGTGTCTCATTTAAATATTAATTTCTGCAATATCTCAAATTTGTGACTGAAAAGGGATTCAATAGTAATAGGGTGAGCAGAAATAAAACAGTATTTTCTTGTTATTGAGTTTATAATACCATACAAATATATATCAAATCTTACAGTGTAAATAGCCAAAATTGAAAATCTACAATAATAATTTTATATTCCAATATTATATGTATTTACAAGCGATCGGTTGCATTCGCCAGAATGCTCTTCATTCATTGTTAATTTGATAGATTTATCAAAACACTATTTCATTTAATCCCTACCAAAATTATGTTAATAGGAAAAATGATTAATTACAAAGAAATAAATATGTAAATGCCACACCAAAATATAATAGAATATAGTTATATACCATGGAGTTTAATTTTAATCAACATGATTCCTGTATTTACAAGGGGGAGGTTGGTATAATGTCGAAGGATGGACGCATCGATTACATAAAGGGGTGATTCAATAAATAAGTAAGTTATATAAAATTCTGATAAAAATAAATAAAATTTAATGATTTAACAATTTCACTTATTGTATTTTACAAAAGAAAGAAGTCGCAATCAAAATTCGATTGTAATTAATTCATAAAAATATACCATCTCTTTCATTTGTCAAAATTCCATTGGCAACAAAACAATGTCCGTATTTCAACAATAGTTTGTGGAAAAGTATGATTCTGTGGAAACGGTAGCAATTTTCTATACAGAAAACTTTACAAGCGATGTAATACAATACACATAAATAAATCTAATTTAACTTTCAACAAAAACTTTTCTGATAATGAATTTTCATAACTTATGAACAGAACAAAGCCTACAGACAAATTTCATTTAGCAAGTCTTTGATTATGGACGTCATTTTTAAGGTATAAAAGAAGCAAGTTGTAGTGGACTTACTAGCACTAGGGACAACCATTTTATTTATTTAGTATATGTAATCTAGATTGAATGGGCGGCTCGAAACTCAAACAACAATATGGGAAACATGCAATGCAGAATAATACATGAATGATTCATTTATAATACAAGTACACCAAGGAGATGATAAATGAATAATGCTCGAGGTTTTTAATTGAAGAATGCCGGAAGAAATATTGATTAGAAAAGTTGTAAAATATATTTTTTTATTTCATTATTCTATTCAGTTTCTACCATATCGATTATCGAATTCGAGACACAAAGTAATGTATATTTAATCTAAACATACAGAGGTAAATAAAATTCGTTATTACTCGTAGAATAGTTAAATGTATTTACAAGAGTTTTTGTATTAGAATCGAAATATTATATGGAATAGATTTCACGATTACGTTACTTGGAATTAGTGGAAAGATTAAATGCATAAAAAGGTATAAAAAAAGAAGAAAGTAAGTAAAAAGTAACATACACATCGATTAAACAATTTAGTCGTGATTAGGATGCAGTAAATCGCTGATTTGATAAATGAAAAAAATAATTGCAACATATCCCAATAATTTAGAAAAAATTGGCTAAACGACATTTTGACCGTAATCAAATGATCGTAAGCAAAAAGATTGTAATTATCATTTGATCGTGAGCGCATTTGAACTGAAATTACCATTAGATGTTATTATTTGCTTACAATCATTTTACCTGTAACCAAAATATGCATGTATTATGTTACTTGATAATTTTATGTACTAAGTGTAAAAATAAACATTTTTACTCAATTCATTATCATTTACAAACAACAATTGACTGTTTACTCTATTTAGCAATATCAATCCATCGGCTTATCAATTCCGTCACAGTTACATAACCGATTGCAGTCTTTCTTCAAAAGGACTTGTCACACCTAAAATGTTATTAATTCTTACACAACTTTTAGGAGATATAACAACACAGTGCTAGATAAAAGAGTGATCAAATAATAATTGGCAGGGGCAGGGTCGACCCCGTGCAGGGGCAATTGGAGCAGTCCACTCCTGGCATCTACTTACCAAGGAGACAAACGCTGATGATATCTAACCCCTAACACATCGTCCTTGAGGTTTTTACTAGGCTCAGGACCTGTCCAGTGTAGTGGCATAAAGTTTATTTGGGGCTGTAACACCTGTAACACCTCAATGTGATTTTGCCAAAATTTACTATTGAACAATTTGAAAACTTGGAATAAATAATACAGCTAATTGAATATTTCATAACTCTGTAGCCCACAATGAAAATTTGCTTTACCCATAAATTTATTCTTAACATAGCTGTACAAATTTTATGAAGGTTAGAGTTTTTTCTGCTATAAAAGGTTTTCTTGCTTTGTAGTTAAGATTTTACATTAACCCATCCCATCCAAAGTTATTTTGATTTAAACTGACCACATCACCTGAATTCTATTTAGTCCTGAACTTATTGATGTAGTAAAAATGGCATAATTGTTTGTTTTTGATATTTTTTATGTAACAAAATTAATTTTTATTTTTTAATAACTAAAAAATATATGTTTACATTAACACACTTCAAGCGGACGAAATAGGGTCCCGTTCTAGAAAGTAGATTTCGCTTTAAACCTCCTTTGAAAATAATACATTTATGTATTTGAATGAATTTTTTTTGGTCATCTAAAATTTAAAAAAAGCACTGGCTGAAACTAAAGCCTGCTTTAATACAACTCTACAAACTGAAGTTAATGTCAGTTTTGGGCCATTTAGTTATGTTTTGTGTAAATATTTTATTAGATAACAAAAAATTTGATTCGTCACTTATTAGCACGAATACATAACAAAAATAACGATTTCCGCATCTCCAGTGCTATAAGTGCAAGGTACAGGTTTAGTATAGTTTCCTTTTAATTAAATATTCTTCAACACAAGAGACAAGATAATAAAATGGGAGACTTGTATCACATTGTTTATATACAAACATATTTATAGTTGGGACCCTTACAAAAAGATTAATATACAATATTCATATAGAATTATCAGATAACAATGCCTTTACAGCCATTCAAGTAGGACTGGCGTAAAAGGTAGAACTACCCTTCCCGCTGGAAGTGTGTTAAGATGGCAATGCATTCTACTACATATTTATATAAAAATAAACATTTTGTTGAGAAGGATAAATTATGGCAGCCGGGAGGGAATGGGTTAAATTGAACCATTTGAACTTTGTAAACTCTCCAACCCTTTATGTATCATCACATTAAAATAGAAAAAAGAAATATGTATAAAGCTCTGGTGTTAAACTCTAAGGAGATAAACTGTTTGGTCCTTCTGTACCATAACAGTATTATTGTTGTTTCATTGTCAATCAACAACGATAGTTTATTTATATTTATAGATATCTTCTCGGTAACTAATAAATAAAAAAAGTAAACATCAAATAAAAAAATGCAGGCAGACTGAATCCATTTGAATAATGTGTGCCAATTTGCTTTATAATGAGTGATATGGTGTTGTAACTTTCTTTTTAAAATACTTCTTTTGAATTAAAATGTATATTTCACTCACATATACTAAAAAAAACAGCATAAAATTTCATCAAAAAAACTAAGTTAAGTTTATTGGTGACTACTGAATTTTTTTTATTAATTTGCCTCATTTTTAAAAAAATTTGATGCTATTTCATCATTTCTAAATATATAAGGAAATGCTTAAACCCTTAGGCAATTTTGGGAGATATTCTTCACAGACAAGAAACAACCGTAGAGTCTTTTTTTATCAGCCTGACACGGTCTCATAAAAGTTATGCTATCTCATTTTGTACTATGGTTAGAAATATGATTTAAACAGAGTTAGAAAGAGAGAATAACGCACTTTCAGTTTGCATTAAAAATTTTAACATAAACCCTCCTGAAAATTTTGAAATAGTTCTATGAAACAACATTTGGCATTCGAAAATATTTGTCAAGGTTTGCAAATTTTTAAATAAATATTTTTATCTAAAATAAAAGTGAAGTGGCAAGCACATTTTAAAATACTTTTGTCTGATTAAATATGTATTTTTTAAATTTTGTCTAAGGTAATAATTACAGTTTACGTGATAAAGATCAGTAAGCGACTTAAATTTTTTAATCTTTATTTGCATTAAATATTTGAATATTTTTAATTGCATGTGTTGATTTTTAGTATCTAAAATCTGAAGGAGTATTTCATCTGTTTTCAAGAACATTATTTTATTATGAAATACATTCAGAAATAACGAATTTATCTAAAATCAAACCAAAATGTAAAAAAATATTTTCCATAGAATCGATATTCTGACAGTTCTCCTAAGAGCAGCATATTACAAAATGTCAGAGGCTTTAGGGGTTAAACATTGAAAGGAATTTTAAATTAATTTCACATTTAATTACTACCTAATCGTCCGCAAAAGTTATGAAGACCCATTATCAAAAATCCAATAATATACATTGGAAATGTGTTTTACGTAAAATAAAATAATTAATAAATAATCGAAAATATATTTCATTCTACTGAAGCATTATTCCATTTTAATATTTTAGTGAAAAATCCTAACTACAACAGTCAGTATTAAAGTTCGCCCAATGCTAATTTCATTTCATATTAAAAATATAACTTATCAATACCTTCCTGCCGACCTGTACACTCGCTGGTCTATAAGCTATCTCCTTCGTAATTCCCCTCGACCAGCTTCGACCTAATCTTCGTCTCTACGTTATATAATATTATAGCCCAATTGCATCTTCAGTATCGCCCTTCAGCACGAGTTGCTAACTTGTCTCTTCTCTCACATATTTATCTAGTTGTATCAATGCTTATAGTTAAATATGATAAGGCACTAGACACACCAAACTCTATAAGAAATAATTTGTATGTTTTAAACTGGACAAAATGTACAAACTGAAATACAACGAGCTAATTGTTTATGGCATTTTGTCAAGCTTAAAACAGTTGTACAGGTTGCAATTTAATTTATCAAATTCACTACTAGTTGAGTAATATTGTTGTCGATGTGAACATTAAAATACAGGCGGCCCCCGAAATACAAAAGTCCCATGAAATTGATCAAAAAAATATACATTTATTAAATTTCCCATCATTACGAAAAGAACTGCAAAAACTTCGAAAATAAGGCAGCAGGGATAAAGTTTTTGTGAAAAATGCAGGAACTACGTTTGTCTTTATTAGAAAACTGTGCTTTCTAACAATTTTTATCTCTACACGCAGTTGATAACCCGTGGAAAATAAACATTCATAAGTTTATTTCCGCCTATACTATGTATTATTTAAAAAAAAAAGTGTAAACAAATATAAATTTCCCATTATTATGAGAAACAAGATTAAATGAAATTTTTAATATGTAAATACACAATCATAAGACATTCTATAAATGCATATCGTTAGAATGTCTTTCTGGCATTAGGAAGTACACATAAGATATAACATTCAATTAATAATTTAAAAAAACCCATCTAATTGCCCCTTTGGTTAAATGTACGCAGTAATATTTTTCAAATGTTCACATTTCATTTGAAAGTCAACAAAAATTTACAAAATTGATTCTCTCTGCATAGATTAATTGACTTTCAACTTTATAATTCATTCGCTTCACGAATCGCTCCCCGGGTTGAACCGACCTAGGTATTACCCGTACATCAAATACATTCCTGGTAATATATATGTACAAGCAAAATGCACTGGCTGTTATGTTGTATAAAACATAAGTTATTGAACTTTCAAATCCACACACGTGACACCAATACTTTCAACAATTATCAAAGCAAACAAATATGTACAATTGATTTGCTCCAATTTATCGCTAATACGAAAACATTTCAAAAGCCAGTATAAATATTGCAGATTACAAATCAAACCACTGATTGATTTAAGTGTTTCGATCTTCACTCGCTGTCGTGAAAATAGGACTGACCGCAGCCCGACTGCTCGGTCGCCTAACTAAAACCAGCCTACCTGTGTCATTCAATCATGAGGAGGAAAGTCCATATTAAAACAAAAATTCAATGGATACTTTTCTCACCGTGACAAGGAGTGAAACTAACACAAGCACCTTTCTAATCTTTTTTTTATGATCAAAACTGTATCTAACAAATAAAATTCTCGTCACCTCAATTAATTATTATTAAAATAAATCAACCATTACGGAAGATTGGTTCCAAATGATCTACCAGTTGTCTGTACCTACACTCCATATAAACATAAAGTTTTCAGCAAAGCATAATGTATTTGGGCTTCACATTACGGAAATCCAATGAGCACTATAATATTGAAAAGATATAGCACAAAGATATTCAATAAAACTTTAAACAAATACAATGTTGCTCTAATACACTTATTAAAATCCTTTACACATATTTCTAATTTTGGAACGGTCAATTGTGGTAGAACTCCATTACAACAATTTATGATTAAAAAAACTTTATTCCACTTATTAACTTTACTAAGGGCATCTTCAGACCGGTACATTTCTAACTACTTATAAAGTTTTTTTTTAATCATAATGTTGTACAATTCTGTTATTTTAGAAAAGTTTCAAGTTACAATAATTGTGCCATATTCAATTCAATCAATAGTTTATGGGATAAAAAAAAAAGTATTCTAGATACGTAATAAAATATCATAAAATCTAAAGAAGTAGAATCATAGTATTGTGTCCCCCAGTGTTGTAAAGTTCAGGGGGGCTCCCTCTGGTCCAGTGTTTGCAGTTGCGGGAGGTTATGACAAGAAGGGGTTGGGGGTGGTGGAGTGGGAGTGGGGGACGGGAGCCCAAGGGTCCTGCGGGGCGGGGGCCATGGCAAAGGGGGGCTGCTGCTTTATCTCGTTCATCGTGAGGCGGGGCTGAAGAAAAACAAACAAAAAATATTATAAGTAAACATGACACAATTAAGATGACTAAAGGTTTAAAAAATCGTAAATAAATTTACTTGAAAAATTATAAATCAAAATAATCAATTAATGATCCTAACGTAACATTAACTAATAAAGTAAGGAAAATTGTTTATTCCCCACTTCTCTGTATGTTCACAAGACCTAAACAATATAAAAAATAAATAAACTAATAACAGTCACGTCATTATTAAACAATTAGAAAACATTACAATTTAATGTGGTGAAAACAGATTTCAAAGTACCCCTCATAATAGAGAATCTATTTTCACAATTACTTTCTCAGTAAATCGGTTTAATCGGTAATAAATTTTAGACTTTATAAAAATTGTAATGAGGGGGGGGGGGGTAAATAGAATCATACAAATAAGTTTCAAGTCTCAAATGTGGCCTAACCACAGTTTAAAAATCGCCTTGAATGCCAAAACAGCTGTCACAATAAAAATAAATAATTGCAGAACTTAAAATAACAACATAATTAAATTTGATTTATATGTCATTTAAAAAATAATTTGATTTACATATATGTCATTTAAAAAACACAAAAACAATTAATATCTCGTATATTATATTTGTATATCTGTTATTCTGACTCTTGAGATGATTCTATTCATTGACCGGTCGGTGGCCGAGTTGACATCGCGCTTGGGTCCCACTCAGGCGTAGTGTGTTCAATTCCTCGGCTGGCTAAGTCCTCCATCACAACACAAGCAACATTTTCAGCTAACTGTGGTGGTAGTAGGAGATTTTCAAATATTGTCAGGTTATTCGTAACCCGGGAATGTTTGTCTTCCTTTTTAAAAAAAAAAAAAAAAATTATATATCTTGTATTTTATTTGTGTATCTGTTATTCTGACTCTTGAGATGATTCTATTCAAGCATTTATATCTCGTGTATTATATTTGTGTATCTGTTATTCTGACTCTTGACTGATTCTATTCAAGCACTTATATCTCGTGTATTATATTTTTTGTATCTGTTATTCTGACTCTTGACTATTTAAGCATTTTATTAACTTGGACATGCAGTGTCTTACAATAATAAAATAACTTTTTTTAATCTTTATAAAATGAAGGATGAAAAAAAATTATAGGCCAAGTAGAGAACTTATTTCGATGACAAATTATTCAGTAGCTGAAGACTTTTGTTCATGCTAGAGAACTAACGATTGGAAGAAACCTAATAATTATTTATATTGTTGTAGCCGAAAACAACAATTTGTTTAAAGGTTCTAGAATCTAGACGATCTAGTGCGACACTCAAAACAATAAAAAAATATTTATTAAAATAATTTAAAAAGTTTGAAAAATTCATCAATTACATCAATTAGATAATAAATAGAAGTGCACACTAAAAAATATTATAGGTTTGTAAGTGCTCATCTCTAAGTTACCAAAAAAATTTAACCCCTAGAAGATGGCTAATATTTTGTAAATATCTCAAAGCTAAATATAATATTGAAAATTATATTTCAAATAATCGATGGGCATCTACAATGTCAACGTTTTACTTAGGAATTTTCATGGACAATATTGAAATGCCTTCATAACTTCTAAAACCTAGCTCTGTACACTGCAAATTGCAGTGCACTTGAAGGTAGTCATGATTTTACTAAACTGCTATTGTAGTTGGTCGTATCCTAAGGGTTAAAGAACCAACCTGTGTCTGCGCTTGGAACAGATTCTGTCTAGGCGGCGGCACTTCCGAAGAGAATGGGTTCGCCATGTTCATGTGAGAATTGTTCAGCGTCCCGGCCGCGCTGGCCCCAAACAGCGTGGGCTCGTTCACACTACCGCCGTTCATGGGCTTGATCAGGTTGTCCAGGTTGACCAGGGCTGAGTTCTCCCCCAGGAAGCTCTGCGGGGTCTTCTTGGCCGTCAGGGTGGGGTTGGCATTAGGGGCCAGCATGTCCCCCAGGATGGACAGGTCGAAGGGGTCGGGGGACATGGCGCCCCCGTTGGAATGGTGGTTGTTGTTGTTGCTGCTGGAACCATTTTGCTGGCGCGTCCGGTTGGTGATCAGGTCAAACTCTAGGTCGGACGAGGGGCTGGAGAGCATCTGCAGTGGGGATGTTGCCTGGAATAAATGCCATTATTAATGTTTTATTTGATATGGAAGACCAACAGACAATAGCTGCCTTAAAACGAAAACTATTTCCGAAGAGTAATTTCATGCGAGAAAGATTGTTTAAAGTTGTATAATTACAGTACACACGCTTTCATGACATGTTCCTGCGATGTTTACAATGCACTCCTGATCACACAGAAAAGAGTGTGTGTGTGTGTATGTGTGTACGTGTGTAAATGCAGCCTATAAATACTGATCATACAAAAGAACACTTTGAAGCTCTTGCCATATTGCAAGCACCAGTAAAAGACAATTGAAAATCATTCTTATTTTAAGGTTCACATTTGAACCTTTTGCACTCTTTAAAGATTTTCTTTTACCCTTTACCTAATTCTAAATTAATTAAGGATTTATATGATAAAATAGCAATTTAAAGGAGACTTATTTGTACATACATTATTATAATAAATGTATTTTAAATTAAGCTAAATATTTTAAGTTCAGCTAAACGACACAAGTTCAAGAAGACAGGCTAAAAAGAAACAAGCATCTGAATATGTTAAGGAAATAAAAGTATACATTTTTAAAGTCAGAACCACAAAGTTACCAAACTGCAAAACTCAAATGCAGGTAGTTTTGACAGATTATTATTATTAGTCCAAAATTGCTTCTGAAAAGCCAAATTTTTATTATTGCTGCTATAAAAAAAAACTAAAATCAACAAAGTAAAAGGATGCTAACATACGAGGGTAGGCTGAAAAGTAATGCACACATGCTTGTAGAGTGCGAACAAAATGACCTTCAAAAGCGCGCTAGGTGGCATGTGGAAGTAACATTCCCCCTCAATACGCATGCGCAGGTTTGAGGTTTTTTCATTCAGTGTATTTCGTGAAGCAGAAGTATGGAGACGTGTTCTAGTGGGTTCCATGATATTTCATCAAAACGAAAATTCAACACACTTTTAAAAAGTGATATACGAGTCATTAAAAGTGATGAAACAAACACTAGGTTTTATAGTTACCTATGTAACCTATTTAAAGTAGTTTTTGTTTCATCAATTTTCATGATTTTATATCACTTTTTGTAGGTGTGTTGAATTATCATTTTGATGACATACCTGGTCAGCGTCCTAGTGCTATGTCAACGCAAGTTAAACAGCGTGCTATTTTCGAATTTCTAACTGCTGAAAAAGGGACTCCTACTGAGATTCATCACCGTTTAAAGGCTGTTTATGGTGATGATGCTGTTGATAGGTCTACTGAAAATTGATGGGTAAGAAAATGTCGTGGTTGCAAGCCTAGAAAAGCCATAATTGTCGATGAAACAAGAAAAGAGAAAGCGCTGAATATTGACATCCATCTTCTCCTGAGACGAAAAAGTTTTGAGATGTTCACTGAGTTTATGTGACCGATTGGCGATTGGAACGAGGGGCAGCGGTAAATTGTTCTCGGTACATACAGACTCTACAACACCTCAGACGTCGAGTTTGTCGTGTTAGAGGCAGCCTGACGCTAATAAACTTGCAATATGATGACGCTCGTTCACACACCTCACGTGCAACTAAAGAGGCTCTGCGAAACCCGAAGTAAGAACCGATTCCGCACCCTCCTTATTCCCCCGATCATGCGCCTTGCGATTTTTATTTTTTTCCTCTATTCAAGAGAGACCTCAAGGGTAATCATTACGCCTCGGACGACGAGGTGAAGGCAGCTGTCAAGTCCTGGATTCGAGAAAAGTCACATGAGTTTATCAATGACGGAATGAAAAAACTTGTTACACTTTAGGAAAAATGTGTTTGTCTTAACAGTGACCATGTTGAAAAATAAATACATATATGATTTTGAAACTTAAGAATTGTAATCTAATATACTTTTTGTCCGATCATGCTATTTTTTTTTGTTTGCGCTCTACAAGCAAGTGTGCATTACTTTTCAGCCTGCCCTTGTATTCTGTTAAAAAAAACTTTAATAGCTGCATTCATCAATCGTAACTGTGCTAATGCTAATTAAAAAAAAAAATTGTTGGAGGATCAAACAATTCCATTTCACCAACATTTTCAATTAAGGCCCTTCTTTCACAGGGATTTAGAAGTATGATTCTTGGCGAAGACAGCCATGCATCAGCAACAAGGTTAGTTCATACAAACGTTGCCGTTAGTTTTGTAGGCGACGGCAATCTCCCACGACCAACCGGATGAGGTTGTTCCCACTCACATCGTCAAGACTTTAAACATATTGTCTCTTGTGTCCGACATTTTTAACAATGCTTTAAATCAATGCTACGAACAAAACCGTCAACAAATATAAATAAGACACAAAAATTACGGCAACTGTTTAGTTAACTGTTTAACTGGTTATTAAAGAATTCTAGTTTAGACGTTTCGAGAATCCAACGATTGGTGGTGACGCTGGTCTCATTATTTTAATAGCGACGTGTGCGAACAAAATTTAGACGTGGGTGCACGACATGAGTTTCGGTTACTTATATCCCTCTGAAAGAAGGGCCTGAGCATACCAAAAAGTACCTAACAGACCACAAAAATGCAATATTATTTATGCAATTAACCTAAATTGAATAGAAATTATACATTATTGTAGGTACCTACCTACATCTTTCATTTCACTTACCAGAATGTATAAATAGATATTCTTTTCGAGATATATAGTTTTAGTAAACAAAGTTACGATTTTAAAATTATCCAGTGAAGCAGTAGCGATGGAATTGTTTACATATTTGAATCAAATTTTAACTTAGCAATCACTCAGTTTGTTTGGAATAAGGGTCCGTGAATGTATTTAAGATAATAGTGAAAAGTAATCAGATAGTTCAGACTGTATAAAAATAATATTATATACAAAAGCATACAAAACATAAAACAAATAGGACAAAATATAGAACAAAATATGTTAATAATGTTGAAAGCAACAAAATCCACATGAAACCAAAACCAATGAGGTGTTTCCCATAATAAATTATTGTAGGTGAATTAGTCTATGGTGGATGAGATGGTGATGTATTTGTTTGTTAGTAAATCCATATCTCACCATCGGAGGGTAGTAATCTAGTAAATCCAAGTCTGAAGCCTGTGGGGGCGGGGAAACATTAAATACATATAAAATAAAGGTCAAAAACAATGAAAGGAAAATTTTTAGAAAAGATTAATACAGTAGAACCCCGATAATTAGAAAAAACGCGTAATTCGGAATTTTCGCCGAAAAAATATCAGCAGAAAATTTTTTTCATACAAAATAATTTTTAATTCGAAGTTCGTAATTTGAAATTTTTGTTTTTGTCCGCGCACGTAAATTTGTTCATGTAATTCGAAAAAATTCGTTTTTTGCAAAAATAAAACATATAATTTCGTAAATCTGAATCAAAAAGACAGCCGTGGTGGTAAAACGCTGAAAAATGTGCTTTTACGTGGTTATACATCGTACTAATTAGTATTATTATTTTGTAAATCTGAATAAATTTACACTAGAATGTCGTATTTTTTCGAATTTATCGAGAATATCCAAGTTTGAAGGGCCGAGAATAAGGTCAGCCGCCACAGAAATCGGCAGCAAAATTTCGATTGCGTGTAAATAAATCGTATTTTTACGAATTTATTTCAAATATCCGAATTTAAAGAGCCGGCCGCGATTTAAATCGGCTGCAAAATTTAGATTTACGCGTAAATACATTGTATTTTTACTAATTTACTTCGAATATATGAGTTTAAAAGGCCGAGTGCGATAAAAATCGGCTGTGAAATCTCGATTTACACGGAAATATATCATATTTTTACGAATTTACGTTGAATATCTGAATTTAAAGGGCCGGCTGCAAAAATGTGTGGTATTTTTAAGAATTTACTTTGATTAACTAAACTTGAAGGGCCGACCGCAGCGGTAATCTGCGAAAATTCGATTTACACGAGAATAATTCGTATTATACGAATTTACACCAAAGGTACTATCCGAATTTGAAGGGTCTGCCGAGGAACTCGATTTTCGGCATTTTTTTTTTCACAAAATTCGAATTACGTGGGAATTTGTTAATTCGAAATTAGATTTTTGATGTCCCGTGGATTTCGAATTAACGGGGTTCTACTGTTCTACCAAAAAAAAGATTGCACTAATATTATTATAGAGATATGAAATGACCGCAGTTATATTTTGAACGGTTTTTTTCCTGTAATAACTTCTTGATTTACGCTAGAATTAATTTCATACCAAAAATATATTTTTTCTATAAGTTTCAAGAACTAGTCATTTTTATTTTTTGGAATAACTTAGTGAGTAAAACCTCAAATTTTAGTATTTAATTATTGAAGACTAGTCATTTGTAGGCACAAGTATATTCTTCAAGATTCAAAATTAAAACAAACAGTCTAATGTTGGAAAGAAATAAATTATTATTAACAAACCCAAAAAATACTTATTTTTAAGGTTAAAATTAACTAGAAAACCATAAACATCTTCCGTCTTGCTAATTAGATTCTTACACGCCCGTTCAAAGTTGGTATGGTAAAGCTGGCCTCTGATAATACCAAGGAATTCTTATTTCAAAAGTTGAAAAATAATTTTAACTGCAACATTATTTTATTTCCAGTATTCAACTAACAATCCCGTGGAAATATTATGTTTTGTGTTGAAACCATAGATACCTTATTTACAACATCTGTACAACGATAGCATGGAATTCTTATTTCAAATTATTGGCAACAATCATAGAAACCTTAGATACCTTATTTCCAACATTCAAAAAACCAAACCATTAAATATAAAATTCTTATTTCAAATGTTGAAAAAGAATCAATGAACCAATACATATCTTATTAATAACATCTAAGCAATGACACCACGGATATCTTACTTCCAACATCCACGCAATGGTACCATTTATATCTTATTTCCAATATCCAGGCAACGGTACCAATGATATCTTATTTCCAACATCCAAGCAATGGTACCGTGGATTTCTTATTTCCAATATTAAATCAGCATAGCCACAGATTTGTCCAATCACCTGTGTGGGGGCCCAGGGGTCCTTGATGGCCGAGTTCTGCGGAGGGGGGAGCTGGCTGCTGGGGGGCGCCCAGGGGTCAGGCGGGGGCTGGGGCAGCGGTGGGTTGTGGGGCTGTGAGGGGCCGTGGAGCCCCACGGTCAGAGGCGACACGGGGCTACTGCTCCAGGGATCGGACGACATTTGCTGGAATGGACACCACAGACAATACGCACATGAACACTGCGAAACTTGGCTTTAGTTGCTGCATTTACACTTTGGTTAGGTTCATTTTAATTCATGACATTATACCACTATGTAACATCTACGCATATTTTAGATCCACTGCTGAATGAAAGCTTCTCTATATGTATATTATTTTCAATTAGTTTGAGCCTAACTCTATCAACACATTTTTCCCCCGGAGATTTGGAATATACTATTATTGTTGTTTATATGGAGACGGTCTGCATAGCAGACATAGAAGAATTCTCAAGTTTAAACTGATTTCTTGACAGATTGCCCAGTTCCTTATATAAAATTCACCTGGGTTGTCATTGAATTATTTGGTGATGTATAAACATTCGAAAGAAGACCGTCATTGAAAAGCAGTCAAAAGGAATTTGGGACCCAATGAGAATGCTTCTTGTAAACTGAGACAAATCAAAATAAACACATACCACCAAAATCTTAGCAAAATTAGCATAGGCATTTTGGGAGGCGGATATGGGTACCGCTGCCCCGGGAACCATTTATTGGATGACCAACACCCCTGCCATAGGTCACCCCAGGTGGTCCACTACATTTGGTGACTTAGCAGGGGTGCCCGGGTTTATGGAGTGAGGTTTGTCTAGGTCTTGGCGGCGGATGCGTTTGCCCACCTGCTGCGTGGCGGATTGGATCGAGAGAGACTGGATGAGGGAGACCTTTTGACCTCTTCAGCCAGACTCACTCAACCCATCGTCTTGCACCGCAGTGGGAGGGAGCGCCCTTAAGGTGATTTTTCACAAAAACGGCGCTCTACAAATTATCCAATTATTATGATGGATTCATTGGACACATTGACCACCAGATTCCTTCCCACCCCTCATATTTTTTTCCTTCGTAGATCTTCCTCACCCTCCTTTCCTTAAAAAACTCTCCACATACTATCCCCAAAGATGACAAAGGCTCTGAGGGAAATTAGTTTCCTCAGGCCCCCTGGATGGATCTAACGTAAAAAAAAAACACAAATAATGAAGTCATATTTTTTCAAGTGGTAAGATTGTCAATACGAGTTTATTGCGTAATAAATCAAATTGTTGAATCTTTAATGTGTATGTTGCAATTTCTAAAACAAAGTTTCACCGAATAAGCTCCCTTAGTGCAGAAACACCACATGAAATGTTTGTGCTTCAATCACCAATAATAAATAACTCTTTACAATATTTATAACAAACCATATAATAAACATAACATTTAAATGTATAATATAAAGTACTCTTAACTAAACCTCTTCATAATGCAAAAATAAATAATTAATTGCAAACAAATCCATAAAGCTTACCATTGGATCGTAATAAACTTCATATCCAAGATCCAACGACTGATTGCAAGATTAAAAGAAATAGCAAAAATATATTAAAATAATGAAAACATGCAAATAAAAATAAATAAACATTATAAATTATCCCCTAAAAGCTGTACAAATTATTAATACATAGATGCATACCATTTTAATACATAGTAAGTTTTAAAAAGGCATAGACAATATAATTTTCAGATTTCAAGAATTTTACTATTTTTGTTGTGTGTGAATATCATACAAATGTCCCATTACTCTTGGTAACATGAAAACTCCAATTGAGGAATATCGGGAGAAGGGAGGAAAAGAGGTAGGTAGAGGAAAAGAGTTACGATTCAACTATAAATGGTGATCTCACATCAGAGCAAGGAGTATGAACTGGTCTGCCATTGAGTTCATTTTAGTTAGTTCACTCTTACCGTATTTCATACGAGGATTAAATAATGCATAGATTAATTTCATGAGTAAATAAATACAAAATACATAATTTAGATACAATAAAAATAATGTTAATCAGACAATAAAACAGCAATCACAATGAAAGAACATGAAAAATTCACAAGAAAAAACATCCCCAACATAACAATGAGTACGGAACAATACAAGGTTTTATTTGTTTGCTTTGATATTCATCAACTAAGAACATAATCCACTATGTACCACTGTGTTAGTTGGTTGTAGTGATGACATGTTGTGTTGGTTAATTATTTTAATATAATATAATAAATGATTCCATAGTAAATTGAGGACTTGAGGCAAATATTCAGTAGCGAGCAGTCAAATATTGACTTACGAGCACTTAGGTAACAAGTAAATAGCAAGTATTCAAACAAAGAGTAGTGAGCACTCAAACAAAGAGTTGTGAGCACTCAAACAAAGGGCAGCGAGCACTCAAACAAAGAGTAGTGAGCACTCAAACAAAGAGTTGTGAGCACTCAAACAAAGGGCAGCGAGCACTCAAACAAAGAGTAGTGAGCACTCAAACAAAGAGTTGTGAGCACTCAAACAAAGGGTAGTGAGCACTCAAACAAAGCGTTATGAGCCCTCAAACAAAGAGTTTTTAGCACTCAAACAAAGAGTTGTGAGCACTCAAACAAAGGGTACTGAGCACTTAAACAAAGAGTTGTGAGCACTCAAATAAAGAGTTATGAGCACTCAAACAAAGAGTTGTGAGCATTCAAACAAAGGGTAGTGAGCACTCAAACAAAGAGTTGGGAGCACTTAGTCATGAGTTGTGAGCATTTTAATAAAGAGTTGGGGGAAATTAATCATAAGTTGTGATCACTTAAATATTGTGTTGCGAGAACTTAAACATCAAATGTGGGGATTCAAACATTGAGTTGCGAGCAATCAATCACTGAATGTTTTTAATCACTTCTTAGCTCATGCAGACCAAAGCTCTAGTTCCATGCTCCATGCTCCATGGAGACCGTTTAAGAGTTTTTGCTGCTTCAACACAAAGTACATATTCCTACTTTATGGGTTCGATTCTGCTGTCAAAAAGTCCTCTCAAATCTCAATCAATATTTTAATACATATTTGCAAATAAGACAAAGCATCTTTATCTCAAACTTCTCTGCGGCATCATTAAATTCAAAATCATAAATATAGGTCCACCAACCTGAGGTCTCTGCGGTGGGGTGGGAGGAGCACCCCAGGGGTCGACCAGCGCGGGGCTGTTGGACACAGGGTTGCCCACATTCATGTCCAGCAGGTCCAGCAGGTGGCTCTGCTGCGGGGTGTCATTGCGGGGTCTGACGCTGGTCTCGGGGGCCCCTCTGGAAGAAAACAATATGCATATTTTAATATCATGAAGAGAATCACGAAGTTCATAGTTTTCTAGATGTTTTTTGTTTCAACCTATTAATCTAATCATTGAGATAAATGTTGGGGTCTGAAGCACATGAGAGAGACCATCAGAGAATATCTCTTAGACTGAGACTAAGTGAAAGACCATCACGCAAAACAATGAAATAAAATTTTTAACACACAGCAGGCCTTGAGATTGCCTTTGGTGATATTATGTGGAGTAGTATCGGATAGGACACAATTTAAGAATGAGTTTGTACGAGGTGCACAAATATTGAAATGAGGTGTCCCACCTCAAATGAGGTGAGGTGTCCTACCTCAAATGCGGTGAGGTGTGAAGTGTGAAAGAGCCAAAAGGAGAATATGTATTTTCATACCCAGGGAGTGGGGGGTGGCATAAAATGTTGTATACATGAAATCTAGTGCTAATACACAAACACCTCACCACCACAAAATATTAGTATTAATGCAAAACCTTTGTTAGTAATACAAAGAAATAGAGTTGGGACAAATACATTTTGTGAGGTGGCAGAACATTTAACATTTTTAGTGCGTCTTGTATGATGTACACAACATCAGTGTAGTCTTTTTAAAATTAAAATAAGCAGTGAACCGAGTTTTTAAGAGGACATGAGCAAATCTTGAAATGAGCTGAATCCTGAAGAGACCTGAAGCTTGAAATGACCTGGTGCTGAAGTGGGATGCTGAGGTTATTCAGCCAGTCGATGGCATCGGGAGTCACTCGGTTCAGCACAAACATTCCAGAGGAAACTGACAGAAGGGGGACATTCATCTGCGTTCTATGATATTACGTATATACATATGCAATGCGTGTACGCATCCTTTTCACCATAAATGTATACATACTTGAAGTCCTGCTCGCTCTGACTGAGTGCCAGCTGCAGGCGCACGTTGTCGGAGCGCCGGCGCCGCTCGTCACGCTCCGCTTCCTCGCGGCTTACAGCCAGCGCCAGCTGCAGCTGCAGCTCTTCCTCACCGGCGGTCTGCGGCCGCGCCGTCTCCAGCGAAGCAGCGCTGGCCGTGGCGCCAGACCACGCTGCGCCCTCACTGCCGTGGCTGCTGCCTCCCCCTCCGCCCATCTGCCAATGAAAAATGATTGTCACGTCAGATTGGTGTATGGCTCAAATAATTATGTTCATAAATCCATTGGACTATTTGCTCAATGCCAATTTAAGAGCTATTTACTTTGGGTGTCAAAAGATCTTTTTTTTTCTTCCATTAACCCCACACAGGAGGCCCTGGGGAAAATAATTTCCCTCAGGGTTTATGTCATCTTTGAGGATGCTGTGTGGAGGGTCCTTTAAACAAAAAAGGAAGGAGAGGAAGTTGTGGGAAGGAAAAAGGTACGAGAGGTGGGTAGGAATCTAGGGGTTGGTATGTCCAAGAGTGACGGACATATGAATCCATCCCTTGTTGCGATGCAAGATGATGGGATGAGAGAGACCAGCTGAAGAGGTCAAAGGGTCTCTGGCTTGTAATTTAATTAAGGCATTGGTAATACCGTAGAGAAGGGCGGGCTGGAGGGCATGTCGAGCGCCCCATCGCTGCCGATGGCGCTGGCAGACTGCGCAAACCTCTCCTTGGCCTTGAGGGCGCGCGCTCTCTCGTTCTTCAGCCGCTCGTCATCCTTCAGCAGGTTCACCAGCTGCTTGGCCTTCTCCCGCACATTCAGACCTGCAATTGATGGTGATAGGCGTTTCATTAAAGTCTAAAAATGTTTGCAGAAGTAATAAATTAATTAAATTAAATTTTATTTTCCCAATCAACTAGCATTATTGAAACCCTATTTCTACCAATTCTTCTTATTGTCTTTCCTAGCAGAGGTTGGAAGCCATCATTACATTTTAGGTACGTTAACCTTTCTTTATCTGTGGTGTGTATTTACTACACATTGCTTCTAATAACTTTAATAACTCTATAAATATAATAAATTCTGGGTTCACATTTTAGGTATTCCTCCGTTATACATTTCTGCATTAAAAAATAATATTTTACATAGTTTTCAAATTCAATTAAAAATCAGAGATTTTTGTTAAAAATCGGGAACAAATACACCAATACAATCAACTGTGTGATACTAATACGCGAAGAGTGTGCGAGGAAATGACACGCTATTGATGTCCCGCTTTAATTCGCTATGCGGGAACATGAGACATCCACACGTCTGCAGTTGTATTTTGATTTAGACCATCGATACCTACGACCGCACACCTGTGTTTGTGCCAGCCGCCAGCCGCTAGCCAGTCAGCCGCGAACCGTCGTTAGATATGGACCTCTCGCACATTTCTTTAGCATTTGCCGCTGGTATTTTCATGTTTTCAGCAATTAAATTACAATTATTATCACTTTTGATATAAAATATAATAAACATAATCGATTAGCTATGAATATTCATATTTCTCCGATATTAAATCGCTTATTTTGAGATGTGTATTGACTACACAGCACGGGAAAGCGTGGATTTTTTTAGCACAGTAAGTGAAAGATTAACCCCTCAGGCATCTGGCATATTTTGTCAGAAATTCTTCCGCATTGCAATAAAATCCAAATAAATTGAATATTTCTAAATGTACCCAAATAAATGGAATATTTCTAAATGTATCCAAATAAATGGAATATTTCTAAAAGTATCCAAATAAATGGAATACATATTTCTAAAAGTATCGGAAAACTAAAAACTGTTTTTGAAAGGTGATGAAATACGCCTTATAATTTTATTATCAGAAATAAACATAATTTTTGATATACAGTCGAATAACGAATTTGGTTATAACGAGCACTAGGGGTAATACCTTGATCCTTTCCGTCCTCCAAATACTGAAAGTCCTTGAGAGTGTGTATGGCAAAGATGTTCTCCTTGCACTGTAACGCCACCTTCTCGGTGCCCGTTTTGATGAGATACTCCATTAGCACGAGCGCCTTGTAGACGTGGCGCCAGTTCTTGCCGTGGTCGTTGAGCCGCTTCCAGATCATGTGCATGATCTCCGTGAAAGCCATCACGTTGTAGGTCAGGTCGGCGATCTCCGTCATCAGCGTGCTGGACGGGCCCCATGGGTCGTTGGATGTCGCCTCGCGCACTTTTATCTGAAATCAATCAATAGCAAAATTACACAAAAATCCACCATTACACAAGGAATTCTCCTTCCTTGATTGGTGGATTAGATGTTTATATATTTAAGTACAAAAACCCAAATTTGTAGGGAATCAAACTCTAGACAAGTGGCCACAAGTAAAAACATTTATCACTATGCCACGGCGGTCATTGATGATTGGAAAACCTCTATCTCATTACCTACAAATAATGTTAAAATCATTCCTCTCCCAATAAATCGTTACAACTTTTTCTACTAACTTGTCATCTGACCAAATTTAAGAAATTATTTTTACTAGCAAGTTTTATGTGAAACATTGATAAAATATGCAAGCACACCCTGAATAACGAAAACAGCAACTCAAATTAACAATTTAGGTAATTTTACCAAAAAGTTTTTAAGCTAAAAGGTTTAAGTGAAAGGGTCATGCTTCTAATTACATCTCAGGTAGCATTTACCTGATAAAAAATATATTATATGTATCAATGTTACCTATATCGGACGTGTACGTGCATTATGTACCTAGCTATATGATTGACACATTTCTGAAAACAATTTGTAAACAATAAATAAATGGCCGGTAGGTGGTGGGTACAAAGAGAGACCAAGGCATGTCCGTACGTTACAACGGTAAGGGAGATCCGACCAATGAGAAGCCATAAACGGGCCGCCGAACCTTGGCCGACCTTTTTTTTTATGTAGCGTGGTAGAGCCACAATTTTAACAAAAAGGAGCTTCTTTTAATTTCAAATCCTCTTCTTCCACTGGGTCTCCCGCGCCTTGGACGTATCTTACCACCAGCTGCCTGCCGCAGCCCTTTTCCACTGAGTTCTGAGAATTTTATTGGCAAACCTATCTGACCGACTGAAGTGACTCGCAGGCAGGAACCACGAGGATTGCAACGACCCTAACTAAACATATTTAACCGCCTTTTTAAAGGCGAGCTTTCATATTTTTGCGTTTTGCACAAAATTCGTTTATGTATCAGAAACGTCATTTTCACGACAAAGGTCAATATTTTTGCATTTTACAAAGTCGTTAGCGGCGTGTAACTAACCCCTATTTTACAGTCTCTGTGCAAGCGTCTTCCGTCGGGTACGTTACCTGTGCATCAGAATAATTGTGTGCGAGGTTTTTGATGTTCCTCCGCAAGCCCGCCACATTCACCTGCATGTCTTCCTTCTGACCTCGCGGCATCTGCAAACCAACAATTAATATTAAATTAAGCACCAACGTACAATCTGTTGATAGCTTCAATGATGTAGTGGTTGAGAGGGCTAACCTTGGATCGGGGGGTTGCTGGTTCCATTTACGCCGAATTGCAAAAATTTATAGACATAAATTTTTTTATCTGAAAAAAATATACATCTGTAATCAATATCGATCGGCGTGTTTGAAACTCAAAAGAATTCCAGAGTTAAACTCAAAACGCATCTTTTCAGATAATCATAACCATAAATAAAGGAAAAATAAAATTCATTTCAAAGATAGCCCATACATAGTACCTAAATTCTAGACACAATAATATTTTCTGTTTGAACCTTTATGCAAAAATTTTAATTGTCCTTTTGTCTTTTTTATCTTCCACCAATTTGGTATCTGTAAATAATATTTTTAGTTTGTTTAACTAATGTAAACCAAGTTAACTTGATTTTCTAGCTTTGCAAAGCACCCTTGAAGTGATATTTAAAAAAAATGGGTTCATAAAAATAAGCCAAAAGTTGTTTTTATTCAAACCTTATAGAAATCTCTACACGGCTGCCTTATAGAATAAGTATTAAAAAAACATCAAATTAGAAATTATCACTTAAATATTTAATTGAACAAAGATTTGTTTAGGACGGGTTGTTTCAGAGAATTTGAACAATTCTTCAAATTTCAAAGTTAATATTCAAGTTCTGTGAAATATTTTTTCAAGTTCTGTTATTATTTCAGTTCTATCAAGCAACTAGCCTATAATCAGTGACGGCTCGTACTCTTGGGTGTACTATAGTGCTGATATTACATACAATGACAATAATGATGTTGTTGTATCCAAAAATGATTTTTTTTTTTTTGAAAATTCAGTTTTTTATATGAAGATTTTCAGAAAGTTTGACCGTGCGCCACAAGGATTTCCTGAAAATCTTCATACAAAAAACTAAATTTTCAAAAAAAAAAAATCATTTTCGGATACAACACCAAAGTTGTCGAATTTGTCAAAATTAGCACCCTATCACACTCGAGCCGCCACTGCTATAATCATATATAAACAGAACTTGAATAGGACTTTCACAGAACTCGAAAATGAACGTTGAAATTTGAGGAATTGTTCAAATTTTTCGAAACAACTGTCTTAAGTCTTTATTAGTATGACTACCTTAATCTCTTTGATGAATACAAATAAACTGCGAGAAAACAATACTACGTGGTGACGAATTATTATGTAATTTGGTTAATTATCAGTCACACATTAAATGATCATGTCATTTACCCCCCCATCATCAATTACTATGAAATAATATTCTACAGTCTGGCTTGAAAATCAGGCAGAAATGCATATTACATTTGACCAGACAATGACAAGACACAAAGAAAATACCACAAGGTCGATGAATTGCATTTTGAATGTCGCATTTGTTATCATTACTTGAACGCATTTTGCACACCCAATTTAGGATCTAATCCCACACTAAAAGTGTATGTTAATGACTTTGTTTTGCACGAAAATAAATGTTTCAATAACCTTTTAGAAGGTTTTCAATGTTCACTTAGAATAGAAGACTTTAGCAGGGAGTTATTATTGTAAAGGTATTGTGGATGAGTTGTTCAAAGAAAGGGTTCAGGCCCAAATATCACAGGTTCAATCATCTTCAAGTTGAGTTATAGGAAAAGCTAATAATTAAGACGTGACAATACCCTAAAATAAAGTTGGAATCTAACGACGTAAGTGAAGAAGCAATACTCAAAAATATGCGACGCGTGGCCTGGTGTATTGGACAGACCTACTGTTGAATATGCCCTAGCAAATCTCTAAAATAAAGTGAGTATCTTAACAACATAAGTGATGAAGTTTTGTAAAATTATATACGGCATAATGGATGGACCCACGGTCGAATTTGCCCTAGCAGGGCTAAAAAATTGATCTTTTCGCAAGGTTTATTTTAATGATTTCTGATGAATGTATAATTAAAATCTCCGATGTTTCTAGACGAATACCTTGGGAAGTTAATAATTCATAGTCTAGAAAGAAAAAATCTGGTTCTTACCGCTAATTTTATAGCTGAAAAACTTTTATAAAATTTCCAAACATTTCATATAAAATATTTTAATAGTAAGGTACTGTTTTTAGTGATCTTAAATATAAATAACTCCCATCCATAGGTAAAGGTCTAAAAAATATACATATTATCGTTACAAATCCATTGCAATTAAATAAAATGTGAGCCTCGAGCAAAACTTTGTTATTAGAGTCTTGTGTCGTCTGAATGAAGGAAGAAAAATCTGAATATAGTCAGTTTATCTGCATTGTGTCAAAGACTTATAAAATTGTGACGACCCCATTTGGGAAGTAGATGGCCCTGGAAGATTATAAACGAACAAAGAGGTTTCTTAATAATAAACCAATTTGGGTGACTTGATGTTGAGGGGAACTATGCATTGCATAAGGAATAGGAGGGAGACAGAATCAGACAGACAGGTGTGGAAGCGATTCTTCAAGTGATATATGAGTTGTCGAGATGCAAAACCCGCACTCGAGATATATTGACAAAAATGAGATTTTAATACAGTTTAGTAGGGAGAAAAGATCTTTCGACGAAATTCAACTTTATTTACAAATTCTGTTACATTTCGTCAATGACGGTCCATGAAAATTCATCATTCGATGGCTTCACGTAAATTCGATTTTGAACTTGATTATAAATAAACAAAAAAAATTATCCTTTTTTTCAAGGTTTTGATTGATTTTTTCATAATGGCAATATGCTAACATATTTTCATAATATTAGTGTACAAAAAAGATTTCGCGATTATCTTGGAATCAACAAAAACTTGGAAGTGGACAACTCATACATAGCACTGAAGATGATAAATATATATATTTCAAATAAACAATTCCTGTTTCCTATTTCTGTTTACCGTTTCCTGTTTCCTGTTCTAGATTTAAAACAAGATCTACTAAATTAGAAACAATGCTTCGTATGAGCTATGTACTTGAAAAGTTTTGATCGTAATAGAGCTCAGGTTTTCAATAATTTGTAAAAAATTTGAAACAATATAATAAAGAATAACACAAGAAGTGCGTTGTGGGCGTGTTTCATGACAAAAATATTTCCCTAATCAAGGCTTAAATTTTCAATACAAAACTGTGTTTATGAAATTCAAATGGGTTTGTGATCTACCATGTCAGGAGAGTGTAAGTGAGACGGGAGGCTGGGCTATTGGGCTAAACGGAACATCTGTTTAATAAGGCAGGCAGTTATAGTGTTATTCTTTATTCAATGACTGGGACAAAACAAGATGACTGGTAATTGATGCACAGTGTTGAATGTTTCCTTACGTAATTATTTTGCATTGAGTACTGCTACCATGTAAATATCATATGCATGCGATTGGTTGATCATAAAATAGGTTTTTTATGAGATTGTAAGAGATTATAGAAATCCAAAAATATGGACAGATTTAAAATCCTAAAAGTGCTGTTCAGCCTTTGAGGGTTACATGTAATATAAGTGGCACATTGGACAAAGCTGTTGTGAGTCCAGCGAGCGAGGCAGATATCACGTGTTTGTGTGGCAGTTTGGCACAAATCCAGTAAGCCAATAAGCGCACCACAGTTCACTGCTCACTACACAGCACAGAGGAATTAATGCTCAAATCGGGAAATGTACATTTTCACCAATTTGGCCAAATATAAGAAATAAATATTTATTTGAAAAACTAAATATAATACGCCAGTCGGTCTCGTCGCAATCTTTAGATAATACAATTTTACCAATTGAAATCAAATTTTGTATGGTTACAACTTAGCAAAACAAAAAAAAAAAAAACAATTTTCTTTATTTAAATACGAATCCCGATAATTACCACTATTTAGAAAGAAAACATGGATATTGAATACCTTAAAGTGGTACATTACAGTATTGCAGATTACAGTGCATACATACAAAATAAGCTAATAATAAATAAATCAGTGAATTTTCCTCAATCTCACTCAAAGCAACAATGAAATAATATTTACAATTTTCCTCAATCTCACTCACAGCAACACTGAAAGATTCACATGAATTCATATTCGTTACCATTTTGACTATATATTTATGTGTACAAATAATAATAAGTTTGGTTTATTAACTGTATAAATTAAAACTAAAATATTTCTAAGAGATTTCAAAAGATTACAAAAAGCGTCTTTGAAACAAAGAAAATATACAATACTAAAAAAAAGTCTCAATCAGAAAACCACAAAGATGTAAAGCATCAAATAAAAAGAGTAAAAACCATTATCTAGCTAGGGAAATGATAAAAACAATATTGTTCATTGACAATAAGCCATAAACCTCAAACTAAGATGGATAGAGCAAAGCAGAAAATCTGTGTACATTAGGCAGCAAATACTCCCCAACGGTGAGCTCTAGTATAATGAAATTTGCACAGCCTTTTCTATTGATAATTTCTACATCACCGCAGCTATTTTCAGTTAACATCATTATGAGCTAAGGAGCTTCTAACTATCCACTAAACAGTCAAAAATAAGATAAGAACCAGATTTTTAAGTTTGTTAAATTATATTTTTCAAAATAATTGTTCCAACCTTCTTCTCTAAATAGTATCAAATAAAGTCGCTATCCGTGGCTGTGTGTTTGTGCGCTTAGTTCTTCTAAACTGCGCGATGAATTTTGATAGGGTTTTCACTATCATTTAGAAAATTTCTTCCGGAAGGTTTATACAGGGTGTATCGGCACGTACCGGACAAACTTTAACCAGCTATTCCTTAGCACATTTGGAGTAAAAAATGTTATGGGCACTTTACTGTCCGGTAACATTTTTTTTTAATAAAAAATTTATTATTCATATTTTCACCACATGTCACCAATGTTTTATCCTTTGTCAAAGTTTGAAAACCCGACTGGCAATATTTTGTTCGAGTTTCGTTGAATAATGTACGTATGTACCTACGTTGGCGCGCTTTTACAATCACAACGAAATGGCATGGCACCATTCGTCTCATTTTTAACTATTATTATTTAGTGTGTATGAAAGAGCGAAGACGCTTTTTGACACACTTGCTAATAACAGCTGTTGAACACGAGAAACAATGCCAATGACAGTGACGGAGTGTGGATTTTTTTATAATTTTTAGTTTTTAATTGAAAAAAAATGTTACCGGACAGCAAAGTGCGCATAACATTTTTTACTCCAAATGTGCTAAGGAAAAGCTGGTTAAAGTTTGTCGGGTACGTGCCGATACACCCTGTATATAATACATGCATATTATATTTATAGAAAGTATAAAAGGTGTATGTTTATTTTAGAAATCACAACCTTAAAACTTTACTCCAAATCATTCACAACCCCGAGCAACGCCAGCTAATAATATATAAAAATTCAGCTTGCGTATGTTTGTGCTCGCAAAACTCAAAAAGTAGTCGACAGACATCGCTGAAAATTTCAAAGTATGTTCTTATTAGTAACTGGAGTGTATAGAGTCGTTTGAATGGTGAAGAGAGGAATACTTAATGCAATATCTCTGCACCGAAATGAGATAAGTTGATGTAATGTAATTTTTTAATAGTAACGTTGCGGTATACAATAGTGAATGGTGGAAGAAATCGGAGACACGCGAGAAATTGCGGGGTCCACCAGTATAAAATAAATTTCCTGCTTGCTGACATTTGACATCAATATGCAGCATATAGGATATTGTGAATAAACAGTGCTGTGCATAACAAAGGCCTCGTACATTCATGTGCCAGGAGCTGAATATTAATAACATTATTGAGGAACTATTTCAATGAACCTAATATTGCTACCTGACCTAGTTCAGTTGTGGTCATGAATTTTGAAGGTTAATCAATCCATTATTATTAAGTTACGTATCTTCATTCACAAACCGGTTGTGAAAAAAATGTTACGTCAAAATTCAATGTGCAAGAAGATGTATGGATTTTGAAGCAGTGAAGAATTTATAGGTTGGAAAGAGTGGTAGGGGTCACCCACAGAACAGATGGGCTGACAACTGAAAAGAACTGTCGGCTTTGGAATGGGAGAGAGCCACTAAGAAATGGCAAAAAATTATAAATCTAACCCTTCCTTGCCAGTGCTGTTACTATTGTTATTTGTTTTTGGGGTGTTATGCCGTGTTGCGCTAACTCCTTCTTTAGCCAACGTTTCGGACAGCATTACAGTGTCCATCATCAGGGCAGATGTGTTATTTGAGGTTGTGGTGAAATGTGAACTTATGTATGAGGATGTGATACTGTGTTGCCAGCTCCAACCCTCTGAGCTAACATTAACATATTAATTTTAAAGTGGTTTTCTTCATTTAGCTCTGGTGTAGCCGTCAATTACCGGATACCAAGAACTATTGAGGTTAGCTCCATCGTCTCTATTAATGTTTACGTGATTTTTATGAATTTCAATGGCTTCTGTAATCAGCCGTGCTCTATAAGTTTTGGGTCTCCCCAGGACTTCAGGAACAAATCCAAAGTAATGCCCGGTGTCAATCAAATGCTCGGCAATTGCCGATTTGTCAGGGTGGCCGAGTTTACAAGCTCTGAAGTGTTCTGAAATCCTTTTGGAAATAGTCCGCTCTGTCTGGCCTACATAGAAGAAGGAAACTTAGTCTTTGCAGACCTCAGTAAGTCCTGTATCTTTATCGTTGTTCCGAAGACAGTCTTGATACTTTCCTTTCTCAATAGCCTGGCAATTCTGTCTGTCACATTGTGCACATAAGGCAGGAAGGCACAGCCTTTCGACTCTTGTTCAATTCTGTCTTCGTTTGGTACAGATTTGGCTCTTATGATTTGCCTTGTCTGACTTGCTGGGTAACCGTTACGCTCCAGTGCATCGGTCGTAAGTTCGTAAAATTTGTCGATATACGTGTCTGAAAGCGGTGATAACTTGCAGAGTTGTGCGGTAGTGAGGAAGGGGGTACGGGATTTTGCTCTCCGTGCCACAACGCGCGTTCTTCAGCAGTAACCGGCACCACCGGTTTTATGCGTGGCCGATGTTTTTTCCTCGTTTACAGTATCAATATTTTACTTAAATTAATAAAATGATTCAAATAAGTAAAAAATGTTAACTATTCATTTTTATCCAAAATGAAAATGATAAAATTCTAATTGTGTACCTTGTGTACATCACCAGAGCTTTAGGGATTTTTTAACACGGTAAGAAAAAAAAGGCTCATGAAGAATAAGTGACTACCTAATTAACCATCACACCATTTCTCCGTAAAGGTATGCAGAGAGGATGTATTGCCACACCGCTCTGTCTAAACACACATTTTTTTGCTTTATCCTATTCGTACATCGCGCTTGGGTCCCACTCAGGCGTAGTGTGTTCAATTCCTCAGCCGGCTAAGTCCTCCATCACAACACAAGCAACATTTTCAGCTTTCTGTGGTGGTAGTAGGAGATTTTCAAATATTGTCAGGTTATTCGTAGCCCGGGAATGTTCATCTTTCTTTTTAAAAAAAAGAAAAAGAAAATCGTCTCTTATCGTCTTCTGTAATTCTGACTCTTGTCATGACTCGATTCAGGATTTGATTAATTTGGGAATCTCAGACGGCTTCTTCAATTCACCTGCGCGTTATATTATCATCACGGGAAATTGATACTGCTGTAACCGCCACTATCAAAGAGTATACATTTTGTACTTTATTTCAAAGGAAATGTTCAATCTATTCGGGACAAGTAGGTTCTAAGTAAATTCTGTTACCATTGGTTAAAATTCGACTGGTGGTGAATTGGTTGAAGTTTGACTCAAATGTTAATTTTTTTATATGCTGGTTAAAATATTATATTCAAGTGACACTCCTTTCTAAGATGAGATAATTAAATTTTACCATTTGTAGTGTGATATGCTTCACATTATTTTTTCAGACTTGTATGCCATCAATGAAATGATAATGAATCAGGTTCAAGGTTCATTCACTGCAGCAGGGAACATAATATCCTGTGATAAGTGAGGGCTCACATTTTAATGCTTTGTACAATGATGTGTGTGGTTTCAAGTTGCCACTTTGTTTGATAAAAACCAAGGAATTCGAGGTATGAATGTGCCACACAGAGAGCTGGTGGCTTACTTCATAATTCCGTGCTGATAACAAATACACAATCTACATTATAATTTTAACTTCTATGGGTGAACCATGCAGTATCTGTATTGATATTATTATAAACCCAAAATTTGTATACATTATATTTTGAGTGGTCACCAAAAATTGCTAAATACATAAAAACTGGAGGGCTTGGCGAAGGGAAGGATATGGGGAAGAGAAAGGTTGGGAAGTACCTGACTATTCAGATCATTTAAAGCAGCTTTTCGATTCTGAATGGTGGTTTATCACCAGGAGAGAATATAAACCACTACATAATATTATCTTGTAAAATAAAACTTCTTCAAATATTTTACAGAGTTTGAAGAACATACAAACATATATATGTACATAAAGGAACACAATTATTCATCGTCACTCTATTTATAAAATTTGAACTTGAAAATTTGGCTCAATCCCCTGAATACAACCTATTTAATAAACATTGAAATTTATACACAGGCACACTGCTGATAGATCCATTGTTACATCTCCCTTTCTCTCATAAACGATGCATGTACTAAAAAGAGTGTTTACAACAGCGCTCTCAGTGGCAGGATCAAATCCCCAAAGTTAAAGGACGGGTTGTTTCAGAGATTTTGAACAATTCATCAAATTTTAAAGTTAATTTTCAAGTTCTGTGAAAGATTTGTTATTATTTCAGTTCTGTCAAGCTACTAGCCTATAATGATAAAACAACAGAACTTGAATAGGACTTTCACAGAACCCGAAAATGAATGTTGAAATTTGATGAATTGTTCAAATACTCAACAACCCATCCTAAGTTTTCACAAAGATAAGTAATGTTTTCAAATGCCAGTACACATCGATAGTGTTTTGGTAAAACACCTAAAGCCACATTTTATGGGAATATTACTTTTTGGTGGTTTAGTCTCTAAATAGTATAAAATAAAGCCGCTATCCGCGTCTGTCTGTTTGTGCGCTTAGTTCTTCTAAACTACGCAACGGACATAGAGTTTTCATTATCATTTAGAGAATTTCTTCCGGAAGGTTTATATATTTAATATATGCATACTGTATTTAAAGAAAGTAGAGAAAAGTCGATGTTTTATGATCAAGTCGTAAAAATATTTTTTCGAGCACTACATTACTAACGCTGGCTAAACCTTATGAGATACATCAAAATAATGTACTACGGAATTGTATATCTTAAAAAGGCCTAAAGAAAAGTCCAGGGTGCTGTATGACTATCTTCTACAGATAGCCCACAGCAAGGCCGGGTACACGTCAGCTAGTATAAATAGACTTCAAAGTATTCATTTTTGCTGATAATTAAGGCATTTTTTACTAAAAACTAAATTTATACATAAAACTTTGTTTATAGGTAAAGTGATCATAGACAAAAACATCATAGACAAAATCATCATATACAAAATGATCATAATCAAATAATCGTAATCAAATGATGGAAATTCTCAAATAATCGTAAGCAAAATGATCATAGGCAAATAATATGAACAAATGGTAATTTACGATCAAATGATCATTTGACTATGATCAAAACGTCAGTTACCAATAGACTTCAAAGTAAAACGTGGTAAAGTAATTTTTGCTGACAATTAAGGCATTTTTTACTAAAAATTAAATTGATTCGTAATTTTTTTTTTAGATTATTTCGAGAAAATCATGGATGAAATCACTCAACCCTCAAATATCCCATTTTTATAAATAGGATTGCAAAATTTTAAAAACAAAAAAAACTTCACTTTCATATAAACTTCAAGATTTTTAATTAGTTTTACGAATCCAGAAATATTCGTTTTTATCATCTCCCGTAAAGTCTTCATTTTGTGGCTTGAAGGGTTTTACCAAACCACAGTCGAATTATAATACATAATTTATATTGTACACTGATGGTTGTGTTGAATTTATTATAAAATCAATACGAGGAACGAAAGGAGTAACGATGAAAGGTGCATCTTTCAAGAGATGAATTATATAGGCCGCGCTGCTCGCAATAATTACTTTTATCGATTGCTAAAATAAAGCAGGCAATTCTGATGCACATTATCAATAATCAATGTCATATTGCCTTTTTAAATATATCAATGTCTCTCGCTGCTAGATATTTTTATAAGGTTAGATATTCAAACACCTTGTTTGAGGTCGTTATACACATTTTAATAAAACACCATAGACATATGAATATTAGTAGACCTGCCCTAAGTGATTAAAAGCGTATTATTCCCCACTCCCCATACCGGTTCCACTAGAGCCGGCTGTGCTCGCGTATGGCCTCAAGTGAATTTAGAAAACGTGACGTCATCATTCTTGTGCGAACTATGGTCGAGGCATCATCGGTTCATTTTACGAAATAACACGGCAAAATGGTGACTTGTACTATGAAAACTTGTAAAAATAGATGTGAAAAAGAGAATAAACCCAATTGTCGTATTACATTCCATATACACGGTGTCCGGAAACTCGTAGTACAAGCGGGAAACTGGAGAATCTACACCACATGGGGAACCCAAAAAAACATAAAGTTTTTTGATTTGAGCATTTTCAAAAAAAAAAAAAAACCAAAAAAAAATATTTTTCGGCTATTTTAGAGTTAAAGTTTTTTCTGGTGTTTAGGGTTGAATAACAGATGTTTTAACCCTGCAGAGCAGAAATATTTTATGATTACACCGGGTTAAATGAAGGGTGATTTCAAAATAATGCTTCAAATCCGAGTTTCTTCATTTGTTTTACTTTCAAATAGTTTTAATTAGTTGGGTACTTTGATCTTCAGTAATAATTTATAAGAATTTGATTAAAAAAAAAAAAAAAAAAAAAAATCAACTTCAAACTCGATTTACTCGATAACGAAAGCTCAAATAAATAAAAAATATACTACAAAATCGACTCCAAATGTGATGTAGATTCACCAGTTTCCCGCTTGTACTACGAGTTTCCGGACACCCTGTATAAGCATTATTTTACTTTATTTTAAGCATATTCACATCGTATAATATGGATCAGTTGTAGAAACATAATTATACTATCACATCGAGACACGTCTGGACATGAAACACAAAGCTGGTTGGTTGCTGGGAAGTAAATTATGAACATTTATAAAAGTGTCTTAACTAAATACACAAACGAAATATTCGACTCTGAAAATAGAAGAAATTTATTTTGCCAAATTTGGACTTCGCAAATTTGTTGATAACGTGGCGAGTAATTTGCGCTCCCATGTAAAAATGTCTATTCATTCAAAAGCAGATTTTACTTTTAAGAACTAAATGGTGATATTATAAGGCGAGATGCCTATATACTATCAGATTGATTTATTGACGAATCACAGTCAGCTTTACGCTCTTCGTTCTTCAACAGTTGATTTTACCCCTCATCCTTAATTTCTAGTCTATTAATATTCATATGTCTGTGTAAAACACTTATTTTTCCTTTAGAAGAAATTCTGCAAATTACAATTCTTAAGATTCGAGAACGATTTTACTGACATTTTTTTCTAAGAATTACTAGCTTTTATATTTCTAAGAATTACTTAACCTGTCTGTGCAGATAAAAAAACAATAGCGCGTTTTTACGTTTACTGCTTTTACGTCCAACAGATGGTGCTGTTTTTTCACAAAAAAGATGTTTGTCCAACAGATTACGCTGTTATTCAAAAAGCATGTTTTTACCCGTAACAGGTGACATCTATATAATATAGGTGTATAACAACACACGCATATTAGTATGCAACTTTGTGTCAAAATTTCAAACCAATCGGTAAAGAACTTTCAAAGATTTACGATTTTGAACAAACAAACATTTTTATTTATATACACAATATACGCTTGGGTTGCTTCACGTTCCATCTCATTTGATGAGCATCTATCGACGATAACTGTATCTGTCAAACACCATTTTTTGGCCCGTTACATCTATTAATCAAATTTTGATCAGCCATCAATTACAACAGCATGACCGTTATCCTTGGCGGCTTATCACAATTTGACAAAGGGGCGAGAATGGACATTTAATGGGAAACATACAAATGTCAAAAACTAAAAATATAAAAAAAGATGGTCGATTTGTCGGTCATCAAATGAATGTGATAGAGTGCTTGAAAACATGAACTTGCAACTGAGTAATCATTATTATTAACCGGTTTAACGATGACTATCCTTATTTAGGTCTCATCGCACTAGGCCTTAAGCGACGGTTGCCTAAATTTAGGTAGATGATTTTGTCGGAATTCAATTCAATTTATTTTGAAATTTATATATTATAAAATCTACAAATATGGGATAAACAATGAAACATAAGTGGATTCATTGGCTTTAAGCAGTTTACGTGTATCCATATTAATATTTAGAAGCATAATTTTTTTAATGATCGTGGCCGAATTTAATACCAAATGCCGGGAAATCTCCATCGCTCAAGGCTTTAATTTTGTATATACCCCATCGCTTGAGTGGTTAATGACGTTATCTTTATTGAAGGAATTACAGGTACATATCTAAAAAATATTCTATCGATATAGAGCAAGCATTTAATAGTGTGTCAAAATAACATGTGTATTGCAGCATTTACCAGAAGATTATGTCTATAGAACGTGAATCCAAAGACAAACATTAAAGGTTCAGAATAACAGCACAGATGGAAGGAGAGACAATAAAATAGTACAAATTAATAGATAACATAAAACAAAATAAATTAATACAACAAAACATAAAACAATTAAAGTATTGTTCAGACTTACTTTTGTTTAGTGGACCAATATTGCTTGGTTAAAAAAAGGCAAATCCAAACTTGTATTAGCTGCTGCGTCTGTCAAAGATAGAAGAAAACACAAATCAGCTGGTTATTATTAGCAGTAAAGGTAACAGGTTTAGTTGAGATCGAAAAGGTTATTCAAAAATAGATAGACATGTGGTTTATACACGGTGTCCGGAAACTCGTAGTACAAGCGGGAAACTGGAGAATCTACACCACATGGGGAACCCAAAAAAACATAAAGTTTTTTGATTTGAGCATTTTCAAAAAAAAAAAAAAAACAAAAAAATATATTTTTCGGCTATTTTAGGGTTAAAGTTTTTTCTGGTGTTTAGGGTTGAATAACAGATGTTTTAACCCTGCAGAGCAGAAATATTTTATGATTACACCGGGTTAAATGAAGGGTGATTTCAAAATAATGCTTCAAATCCGAGTTTCTTCATTTGTTTTACTTTCAAATAGTTTTAATTAGTTGGGTACTTTGATCTTCAGTAATAATTTATAAGAATTTGATTAAAAAAAAAAAAAAAAAAATCAACTTCAAACTCGATTTACTCTATAACGAAAGCTCAAATAAAAAAAAATATATACTACAAAATCGACTCTAAATGTGATGTAGATTCACCAGTTTCCCGCTTGTACTACGAGTTTCCGGACACCCTGTATAAAGGAGATGCATACATAATAACTTTTACATATTGTTGGCGTTGAAAACTGGGAAAAATTCATAATTTTATGAAATTCTATAGAATATCTAATTTTGCTCATATAGGCATACTGTTGATAGAACAGCTATTGTATGCTCACCCTTTTATAACAAAAGTTTAGAGCAGAGCTCTCAGTGGCAGAACTTTATCTGTATATATGATCAAAATGAAAATTCAACACACCTTTAAAAAGTGATATGTATAGAGTCATTAAGAGTGATTAAACAAAAACTAGGTTTAATAGTTACCTATGTAACCTATTTAAACTAGTTTTTGTTTCATCACTTTCCATGACTTTATATCACTTTTTGTAGGTGGGTTGAATTGTCATTTTGATGACATACCCGGTCACCGTATATTTGGTGAGGCACATAGCATTAAAAAGGTGAGAAAAATGATGTAGGTACACAAAGTTTTTGGTTTTCAATAAAAAGATAACTTATTCAATATGAAAAGCTTCTCCTCTTTATTAACCGTTTGACTACGCCTGAGTATACTCGGCTGAAAATAAATACAATTTATTTTATGTGGATAAAAAAAGTATTCTTTTTTTCTTCTTTTCTGTTAACCGGGCGGGACGTATAAATACGTCAAACGTAATCAGTATCGGGTACGGGTAGGACGTATAAATACGTCAAACGTAAACAGTATCGGGTACGGGTAGGACGTATAAATACGTCAAACGTAAACAGTATCGGGTACGGGTAGGACGTATAAATACGTCAAACGTAAACAGTATCGGGTACGGGTAGGACGTATAAATACGTCAAACGTAAACAGTATCGGGTACGGGTAGGACGTATAAATACGTCCTTGAAATATATGTTGCGCCCTGGAACGAGCGGGACGTATATTTCCGAACATATCACACGGAAATTGAGTTTTTAATTTTTAAATATTTATTTTTTTTAAACTCAATGTTTCTCTTTTATCTGTGTGCTTTTATTTATTGTTCTGTAATTATAACCTTTTTTAATTTTTTTGTAATCTTTATGATTGTTTGTAAATATTCTATTTTTTTAGTTCGATGTTTTCACTTTTTTTGATGCATAAATAAAAAAAATAAAAAAATAAATTAACGTCCACTATTGATACGTCCTAGTGAAGGAGTTCGCGCCCGTTATATGCTGCGTTATTCAAAACTGAACTCCCCGGTTAACAGGTTAATGATTACTGAAGGGGTTAATAAGGTACTGACATACTAAATACAATTTTTAATTGCTCTTTGCTGTTAACTAAATAACTATGAAATAGTAATTTCTGTTATACATTAAAACACCTTGAAAACAGATGATGTTAAAACATATTGTTTATTATTTATTTCAGGACTATTGACCGTAACATTTGAGGCAAGCATAATATTAACAAATCGGCAAATGAGACAGAAAAAACTTTGAGGAATAGTTGGGAGACAAACACATGCCCATCAGCCGCATACAGTTGATATTTTCCGCAAGAGAATGTGTTGATTTTAACTTTTTCCTCAAAATCATGCTAGCTTGTGTTGTCCATCTCTTCTGCTAACTCATATATGGAGATAGTATTTAAAATTAAATACAATAAAAAAATTATATAGGTACATAATTTAAAGTTTGAGATATTTAAGTTTTATTAACACGCAGAGGTGACAAGAAATTTCAATAAATAAAAAAGATATTTTTGCTAAAGCCAACATGTAGACCATAAGATACCTGATAAAGTGACATTTTAACCTGACATAATAACCTAACCTAACGTAACATAACCTATTAGAGGTAATATCCAAAGGCAAAATGTTAGACGTCAACGTGCAATTGCAGTGCTTCGTACCGTGTGTGGGCACTATTCTTCATCACTGCAAATACAGGGTTCGGGCCCGTAGGGGTTAAAAGAATACAAGGTTAAAAATATATTGTATTGATTGTAGACAGATACATTAAGCATGTTGGCTAGTGTCAGTTTATATAACGGTATTCAGTTGGCATTATGAGAAGCTCCACAAGTGACAAACAGATACTTTCAAATTAAGGATATTACGACTACGGCGTACTTTGCAAATATGTTGACTTTCCATATTATAACTAACACAACATTATCTTTTTTTTTTTTAAACAATAACATAAATATCACATTTTTACAGTGTAACATTTTATTGCCAATGTTGCAATATTTATGTTCAATTCAAATATTTAAAAACATAATATATATGCAATTCCGTCATTTTGGGTGTATGGATTTTATATGAGTCCCATTTTTAATTATGGCTTGCGAAATTAAACCATAGGCAAGCACAATATGAAAAAAAATATATATATACATATAGATCATTGTTCTGTTCAGATGTGTAAAAGATTGTTTACATTACAGTAGAAAAAAAAAAAATGAGTAATGCAAGTTAGAACAAACCTATTCCATGAACACCCAAATTCCCCCAACTTAAAAGATAATCATCATTCCAGTGTATTAAACATGAATCACCGAAATCTCTATTTCAGAGAATCATAACAAGTTAAATCAATGAGTTGCTCGGTATGATAATACTAACAAATTGATAGTACTTTAATCATACAAAACACAGCAGTCTTTTGGGAGATATATCTCCCAGCTTGACACGGTCTCATAAAAGTTCTGCTATTTCATTTTGTATTACAAGGAGAAATATGATTTAAACAGTGTTAGAAAGAGGGAATACCGCGACTTCCTTTTGCATTAAAAAAATTACCATTAACACTCCTGAAAAAATTGAATTAATTCTATGAAACATTTAGCATCTGTAAAACGTTTCTCAAATGTTTTAATAAATAATTTTATATTTAACTTTTCCTTTTTCCTTACCAGAACTTCCTCTCGTTCCTTTCCTTAGAAAGACCCTCCACACAGCATCCTCAGAGATGACATAGGCCCCGAGGGAAATTATTTTCCACAGGGCCTCCTGTGTGGGATTAATATTAAAAAAAAAATGCCAAAATATTTTCCGCACAATCTGCACTTTCACATAATGCAATTGCAAAATGTCAGAGGCTATAGGGGATAAATGTAAATGATATATTATCTATGGGATGTCAGCATGTACATAACATAAATGAAAAAATATCTTTGCTAGTATATGTATTCATAATGTAATATAAAAGCTTTGAATAAATTTTTCCATAAAGTACACATTGTGATAAAAATCTATGAATAGAGAGATAAAAGAAGTGACAGTGCGCTAGCAAACAAGACATGAAATTGTGTCACTAAATAACTGATAAGTTTCTAACAATGAGCTCTACTAAAATAAGCATTCCATACAGTCATTTATTTTTGTTGTAGGTATTCACCTTTCCAAAAGAGATTGTGCCAATTGGAATATTATTGCACTAAATAAAATTTGGGAGGAAGGCACGAATAACCAACACCTCTGCCGTGGGTCACCCCATGTGATTTGCCATGTTTTATATTTAGAGAGACCTTTTAACCTCTCAGAACATTGCTTTGCCCCGCAGTGGGAAGCATGGATTTATTCGTCGTTATTGTATAAAGACAATTTGTTTATTTTGAAACAGCTTGAACATATTTTTCTGTCTGAAAATTTAGGGTCAACAGCTTGCAATGTCATTTCCATCATACAGACTTATAAATATATTTACTTATTAAAAAATATGTATTCCACTAATAACTTTTGAATATTGAGTTCCAGTGTTACGAAAATTGAACGGATTTTTTGCACGAAATTTCTATACCAAGGCAACTGTTTCCAGCTTGCAATGTCTAGAAAATTAAATTTATTCACAAGCTATGTATGAAGCTTTGAAACATGCTTTCATCTGTCTAAAAGATGTAGGGCAATATATCATATTATTTTTCCACTTAAATATTACAATGTAAAATAATGTTGCAACTCGGGTAAAGCCAAGTAGAATTGTTAATAAAATCAAATATAAATTAGGAAAGAAAACCAGCCTCGGTGGTCGAGGGGTAACACTCTCGACTAGCAAGCTGGAGGTCACGAGTTCGAATCTCGGCATGCGCAATTGGAATTTTATTTAATTAATTTGAGTTATTTCACTAATTATTAATTTAAAAATAATGTATAGTGTATTTGCGGCAAGTTCCAGAGGGTAAGATGCCCTCAGTATCGCCCTGGTGTAAGACCACCATTCAGAATTGAAACGTTTCTTGAAATGGCTTTGGCCGTGTTTGGCGACTTAGATTTGAATAGCCAGGTACTTCCCCGCCTTCCTCTTCCCCATCTCCTTCCCCTCCCGACAAACTCACAACGTACCCCAAATGGGGATGCCATAGTCTCACTGACTCCAGACAGTTGGAAGCAATTGGGACAAAAAAAAAAAAGATAATTTTCCACTCAATTAAATGGAAAGAATTAATGGATTTATTAAATGGTTTCCAAATCTTTTCAAAATAATGATTTTTTGATATCACACTGTGGAGAAACAGTAAAAATATCAATTTTCGTGAAAACTTAATTGCAATATGTTCGAACAATTAACACGCTGAGTATGACAATGCAAAAATCATCAAATGACCAATTTTTAGCAAATCAGCAATTAATATTATTGAAACCAGAACAGCTGAATTTATAAAACACTGCAATGAATCAAATATCACCAGTTAAAATGTACAACTGACCATTTTGCAATGTTGTCAAACCGATCAAAAAATCATTTCAGCAAATCTTGCGAAAACATTGGTTACAAGACATGGTGAAGGATTTCACAGAGAATTTACGGTTGAATCAAACGACTTTCAATGTGTGATCAACCGTGAACCAATGGCAGACAATTTAGTAGCAGAGTTGACAATGCGTTTGGTTCCAACCCGGGCCTCGTGGGTTCAATTTTTCTGTTATCTTAGTCATTCATATTTGCACAAGCTACATTTTCCCCTTATAAAGATGGTTTATAAGTTTTTCAAATATTGTCAGGTTATTCGTAAATCAGGAATATTTGTCGTCAATAAATAAAAATAATAATCAAATTCCAGCTCTGTGATTGTGTCCTTTTCAAAGGTTTCTTTTATAAATACCGGATATTAATAAGGTTTAGGCTTCCATATCACATTGCTAAGATAAAGTTATAAATTAAGATGAAAGATAGTATTCAAACAGGGCCGGCCGCCTGGCACGAGTAAAATTTTGGTGCCCCTTGTCAGAACCAGAGTCATAGGTGTAATCAGTAATATTTTGATAATTTATATTTTTGTGTAGGGCCGTTAACATGAAAAATATTCTCAAAAGCGATGTGTTGGGACTGTTAGGTGTTAGGTTTTATCAGCGTCTTGGCGCCTTAGAAACTCAGCGCCCGGAGCGGACTGCTCCAATTGCGCCCGCATAGAGCCGGCCCCGTATTCAAAATATGAATACATGTTAAATTTTATTTGAGTTCTATCATTTCTATTGACCACCATACTAGACTAATATTCGTATCAATCAAATTTAAATACAGCTTGAAGATATCTTTGCAGATGACCAAAAGATATCTTTGCAGATGACCAAAAGATATCTTTGCAGATGACCAAAAGATATCTTTGCAGATGATAAAAAGATATCTTTGCAGATGACCAAAAGATATCTTTGCAGATTACCAAAAGATATCTTTACAGGTGACCAAAAGAGGGACCAAAGAAGCCATGTTTTTTGTTATTCGATTGTCAAAATATTTTCAATTAGGTTTCTTCAAGCTTAATCATTTTACGGTAATAATTATGTTTTGGTGTTAACGCAAAAGTTTTGCAAAGTAAATAATGTTATTATGAACGAGTTTTCATTGTGGTTCAGTTTAAAATTATAATAAAAAAGTATTTATTAAGTATTTTATAATTTCGGCTAATATTTGCAATTGTTGAACCTAATTTTCAGACGGAAACCACGGGCATGATTCGTGGTTTACTTCCTCAGGTAATTATTAAGTTGTCATGATTCGTGGTTTACTTCCTCAGGTAATTATTAAGTTATATTCAGAAATACAATGGAAAATATTCATAATGAGCATTATCAGCAAGTGATTATAAATTTAAAATAAAAAATATTTGGTAAGAAAATGTGTTTTTTATCAATGCGGTCTAATTATTGATAAGATATAAATAAAGTTTTTATCAAGTGAGTAATTAAATAACTGATTAAGATAAGAAACTTGAGATTTGAAGCAGTTATTATGAAAAATTTCGTTCCATTACATTCTTGGATTGAAAAACAAAGAAAGATAAAAAATGCAGATGATTTTCGCTAAATCAATTATGAATAAATAGAACTGCACTAATATTTTTTATGGACCTCATTTTAGGGCTATAATTAATTTACAAGGCATTTGTTAGATTGAGCGCAAAAACAGTACTTTCGATATTTTAAGGCAATCGTGAGGATTCACATAAAATAAGAATAATTTATGATAATATTGAGATGCCATGAGCAATGAATTATTCTTAGTACATACGAATAAGCATCCAAAGGTACCTGATGTAACACGATTAACATATTTATTGCTTCTTGAGAATCAAGGTTCTGACACAGAAATTTATGTCAAGTATAAATAATATAAGCCACCACACAGAAGAAAAAAACTTTAGCACTAAGACAAACGTCAAAATCCAGTATGAACCTTTAAATAACGGTTATCTTGGCTTGCGTTCCGCTGGGATGACGTTTATTTACGTCAAAACAAGTAAGCTGTTTGTAAGGACTGGTTACAAGTAATTAAAACAGAATATCACGATTTGAATCGAAAAAATTGCACCCTTTTCAAATGTAAACAGGGGTTGGAATTGTACAGTTATCTTGACATATTGAGCAAAATAATATCCCTAAACATGATTTACTAATAAAATACTACAAAAAGCTTATAATAATGACAGTTACTCACCTAAAGCAGCAATGCCGAATAATTTTCGGCCAATAGGCCAATCAACTTTCCAATACAGAATACGTAGATCACAAACTGTCGGGATACTTCATCGTGGAACTTATCAACAATAACACTAGATGATCACTTATTCAAACATAAATAATAAACAATAAATATTAAAACTTCACCCTTCATACGAAACTATTATAAAGAGTAGAATGACAATCTGAAGTCACTATTTATGACAAATACATTCAAGATGTCGGCTATATCCGGGTAGCTCGCAGAGCGATGTGAAACGTCAGGCAAGATTATTATCAACAAGTTATATTTATTCTTCATCACCGATATGTTTATCACTTGTCGGGCACTATCCTAATTCACGAGAAATTTTAGGACATTGCTATATTTGCAGTATATGCCTGAATTTCTTCAGAAAAATATTTTTACCGGATGTTTAAAAAAGGTACTTCACTTTTTTTAGTGTTGCCCTAAGTAATAATGTTTTTTAAACAGTTTTAGTACTTACTTTAGTTATTATTTTTATGTATTATTTATCTGGAAGAAAATACCAAGAGTTCAAATTACGTATACAAGATAACATCCAATAACATCAGATAACATATACCAGGTTTTCCAAGTTGCTGCTGGTTTTATTTGTTACCTGTACGTACAAGTTCAACCGCATATTGATTACAGTTATTCATAACACAACATACCAACCATTTTTTATACTTTCAGATGTCTTCCAAAAAACTCTACACTCTTGTCTTCCCCATGAAGGGAAGCCAGATTCTATTGGGCATGAAAAAATACGGTTTCGGCAAAGGAAAATGGAATGGGTTTGGAGGCAAAGTTGTCCCTGAAGAAACTTTAAAGCAAGCAGCAATCAGAGAGATAAGTGAAGAGTGTGGCATCACAGTTCAAGAAAAAAATCTGAATTTTGTTGGAAATTTAGAAATACACTACCAAAGTGGAGCTCAAACCCAAATCATGGTGGTAAAGGTGTACAATACTTTTGTCTTTGAAGGGAATCCAATAGAAACTAATGAAATGAAACCGAAATGGTTCAATGTGGCCACTATACCCTTCAGAGACATGTGGCCCGATGACAAGCACTGGTTTCCGCACTTGCTGAAAGGTGACACCTTCGCCGGAACTTTCTGGTATCAAGGATTCAATGACATCATAAGGCAAGAAGTCCGGCATATTTCTAAAGAAGAACTGGAATCTTTGGGAGACTAAAATGTTTTTCTTACCATCCACCATCAGAAACGTTTTTTATTAATATTTTGGTAATTATTTCCCTAACCGCCACGCTTTTAGGCACAGATTATGGAAATTACGCTTTGTTTCGATAATTACTACAAGAAACCACTACTTACATGCACATTAAAAGAAACTTTCGGAAGTGTCACTCCATACTAAAAAGCCCAAAAGGGCAGCAAAGGGAACATTTTATAAGGTAAATTTTGAACTTTTAATAAAAATGGAAATATAATGTATCTTTCGTATCCTGACGTAAATCGCTGTTTCTTGTAGTAATTAAATTGAAACAAAGTGTAATTTCCTTAATCTGTGCATATTAAAAGTGCTGTTAGGGAAATATTTCCCAACATTTTTTCCACTGTCAATTTGGAAAATGGAAATTTTACAGAAAGAGAGCATTTCATGTTTTTGTATAAAAGTTTTTACATGATATCAACTACTGGACTACGCACATGCCCGTATTATGATAGTCAAAATTTAGATTTAATACTAAACTGGTAAACTGTCACGCATCTCGTGAGGTTGCGTGCTCTAACCAAATTGCGTAATTTAGTGCCAAAATGACCTACTGTGTAGTAATAAAGTGTTTCCTTACACGGCAAACACTAGTAAAAGCCAATAAATAATATTCCATTCTTAAGGCGGGTCTTCGGCGAGAATATTACCACAAACATGGAACCAAATTTTTGCGCAAACATGAAACATTGGGGCTGTGCAAAAATGTTATGGCCCCAAACCAATGTTTTTGTCCGATCTTTTGAAAACATTTGATCACTGGAGACCCTACTTTAAATACACACAAATTACTATTATTATAAATAATACAATTGTTTCCCAAAGATTTTAATCGCCATTAGAGAAAGTGAGATAGCGAACTGGTATTGGTACTGGTGGTCGTCTCATACAGCGTTCCGTATTCGTCTTAGTGTAAGCAAGAAAGTGTATTGTCATTTCGATCACACTCGTGACATAGTATTCAACACATCTTTTAGGTTCATAAACTCTACCTCGTCCTGTCTATTTGATTCATACGCCCTTAGTATTTGAATACATATCTATCTTTATCATACATGGATGGACGTTTGAATTAAGAATTTACTGGAAACATAAGTTTGTGTGTTACTTGCTGCATTTTGTGAGACAATAACGTGTCTATATATTTGTAATGTCATTGATTTTATGTACCTACTTTATTTTTACCTTATTGGACCTTGCAGTTTTGTACTTGTGATTGATTTTTTTGTCAATACTATTTTTACTTAATTTAGATAATATTTTTATTTCGGTTTAAAATAAAATAATTTTGCATGTATTTTAATCTTGATTTTAATATTTTTATTTCTTTAAAATATCTTTTTTATCAATTAGTTTTATCTTCAATTGAAAATCACCAAAATTGTAATTTTTTTAAATTTATAAAATAAAAAATTGTATCAAAAACTGCATTGATTTATTTGTTGAGCTGGAATTAGTGCTATAAAATGTACAGTCTAGTTTTGTAAACATTATTACACTGATGTCACTTGAGGTATTTTTATAAAGGCATTTTTTACGATGGCACCAAATTATTGACAGAAAATCAAAGCAGATATGATGATCAACACTGCAAGGCTTTTCCGAACATTGACAGTAAATTAATGAAGGTCCAAAATTTTTAATTTATGATTTTTATTAAATGCTTCCAACATATTTTTTTACAGAAATTCAAATGTAACATTTTCATCAAATGGCCATTCAGCACCATTTTGTTTTTTTGACATTTGAAAGGTCCCCGTTAAACGCTGGTTATAGGTCCGTTTTAGCTTTCGAACAAATTATGATCAGCAGAAAAGCACAACTGTCTTATTATTAGTTGGTCAGCTAACCACGATTTGATGGAAAGCTGAAACGGGGACCTTTCAAATGTAAAAAAAACAAAATGGCGGTGATTAGCCATTTGATGACAATGTTACATTTGAATTTTTCTAAAAAGCTCCAGCCATTATCTTATTCTAAATATTATCAATATCAGCCGTGTCTTCATCATCGAGGAGTAGAGTCCTTGCCAGGTTTCTGGAGAGGGCCAGCCTCAGCAGGTCCAGCTTGTCTCCGAGTTCTCCGTTGGTGATGCGCTCCTCTACGCAGTGCATTATCTCGTATGTGTCATCAGTCCCAAACACCACCACATCACATTCCAGGAGCGGGAGTGCGTCCATGAGGAGGGTGGCCCAGAAACTGGAGAAGATAGTTAAATTGTTAGTGATTTTTTCATCAGAGAGAAAACGGATGGGCGTCCTTGAAATGTGATGCTGGAGAAGAATACTCAGGATTTCGTGGACAGCAGATGTGCTAGATATCCAATAAAGGCTGTCAACCGATTGCCTTTATTGGATGTAAGCAAACTTCATGCATTTAGAGCTGCCATAATCAAACTGCGGCCCGCTAAGCTTTTATACATATTTAAGCATCTGATAATCACAGTTTTTAAATATTAAATTGTCTGTTGCTTGCAAAAAATCCTTGGCACTTAGAAGCAGCAGTTATTTATTAGTATATTAATTCGCTACATTGAGATATGATTATGCAAAGCTATTTAATGAAACAATCAACCTCAAAAACAATACAAATTTGCTACATAAGTAGTATAAGTACATGGCATATATCTAAATACATATGTACAGGGTTTTCCAATAAGAGGTGTTCTTTTGAATAGCCCGCTATTTCGGTAGATGTTACTTTTGAAGCTGTCATTTTTGACATTTGACAAGCAGAAACCACGCCATTAATAAAAATGGAACGATACACGCTTCAACAACGCATTGAAATTATTAAAATTCACTTGAGTGAATCAAATGCAAATCATCTTGAGTGATGAGGCCCATTTCCACCTCGGTGGCTTCGTCAACAAGCAAAATTGTCGCATCTGGGGCTCGGAAAACCCAAGAGTTATTGTTGAAAAGCCTCTCTATCCTCAACGTGTGACTGTTTGGTGCGGTTTATGGTCCGGCGGAGTCATTGTACCTTACTTTTTCGAAAATGAGGCTGGAGCGACAGTTACGGTGAATGAATTGCGCTATCGAGAGATGAATAATGATTTTTTATGGCCGGAATTGGATGGTATTGATCTGGACAACGTTTACTTTCAACAAGACAGCGCTACGCGCCACACAAGCAACGAAACCATTGATCTTTTACGATTGAATATCAAAATAACACCTCTTATTGGAAAACCCTGTATTAAGATATTTTTTAAAGACAGGCTGTGAAAGAACCATACCGAATTTTGAAAATTAGTACCAGAAAAATACACAATTGTACAAAAATATGCTCACGTTGTTCGTATCAAGGTAATTAACTTTGCAAATCATCCTATCCTAAAATTAAATAAGTATGCTAACGTATACAAAAATCGGCGTACTGATTCACACCTTGATGATTTTTGAGTGTAGCATGCAATAATTATAAACTTGATTTCTGTAAAATCACACTGTTTAACCTCTACGCCGAAGTGCGGCCCAGGTAACGTCACAAACATATGAATGCGGCCTGAGAAGAAAAAAGGTTAAGTATGGATTATTTAAAAGCTTTGGATAAGGAAGTTTCAAAAAGATTTTTTCGTTGTGTAGGGCAATTTCTGCAAAAAATCATCACTTTTATCTAATATTAAAACTGTTAACACACTATGAGCGGGAATGGTATTTTTACCCGCGCGGCCGACTGGTGCTTATCGACGGGACGGGTAAAAATACCCTTTACGCCGGCTCCACTTCAAAGGCAAGGAAGGAAAATTATTATTATTGTTTCCTGTAACTATTTAATCTAAAAGCTTGAAGACATTACAAACTACACACACATATAATAAAAAAAGATAAGCTGTTGTTTCTTTTATGTACACACATACTCTTGCAATAATTAGGCAATTTTATCATGTTAAATTTCAAAGATTGTTTGTTAGTTGTACTGGGAATATGAGTACCTATTATATTTTTATGACGTGTTATAAATTTATTGGACCTTTACTTTTATGAGATAATCCCAAGGATGTTATTACAATAATCATTTCCTGAATGAGAGATAACACAAAAATTATTTAGCAATTGGATGTATTCCCGGCACTCGTTACTTGTGAAGATAGAGTGGCGCTAATATACACATGCTTAAGTTATATACAGAGTTACAAAACAGACTGTTTTTTAGTGGAATTTATTTAATTGATATTTTCTTTTACCCTTCAAAAATGTCTTCAGATACTAACGAAAGGGATGACTATATATTTTTGCACTAATCGCGAAAAACACCCTCTATAGGCTAGAGTCTATTGTTTGAAGCTCCTGACTACAATGTGTTAACATAATACACGGTGTTCAGAAACTAGTACAAGCGGGAAACTGGTTAATATACATCACGTTTTGAGTCAATTTTGTGGTATAACTTTTTATTTATTTGAGTTTTCGAGTAAATCGAGTCAAAAGTTAATATTTTTAACATCATATTTTAAAAAAAATCTATTGATATTGTGTTAATATCAGCTGTTTAATGTATTTTAAAATGTGTCGAAGCATAGACCAGCCTCCAAAATTTTTTTTTAAAGATTTAGTTGCCGAAAAAAATAGAAAACAAAAACGGGAAATGGTAGCAGCGAAAAATGGGTTAAAGAAACATGAATAAAATAAGTACTTACTAATTAGGGGTGATTTTAGATGCAAGGAGAGATATCAGTAGGCTGCCAGCATCATTGAATTCACTGCTTTTGTAGAGACGGTGGAATTCCGAGTATTTAGCTGAAAGTAAATAATATTTGATATAGATAGATAGATTGATTAAATCATAACAAATGTAACAAAAGTAATTTATTTGCAAAATGTAACAAAACAATACAGCTTCTTGTATTGATGTGGAAATGACGTTGTGAATTGAAAATAGTTAGTTGCATTGATCTAGAATTCCAGTCCAAATAATCTGTGGAAATTTCATGATTCCAGAAATCATTAAATATAAAAAATAAAAGTGGTGTTTACTAAGTTATTGTTTTATTTTAAATTATAATAATCACAAAGTATCTGCTTCGTATGAACAAATATTAAAAAAATCATTTCCATCTTATTAAAACCCTGGATCATAAATTAAGGTTAGATTGACAACAAATCATAATTTTAAAAATTACAATTTGTGATTCTGCAGTTTAAATTTTTTTTTCGATAGATGGTAGAATGTGCAGAACGATTCAAACCAGTTAGATGGTTGAGTGGTCCAAAGCGTCTGGTTTCCACTCAGGAATTGCGGGTTCAAAGTGCAATTACAGGCAAATCATTTTAAAGTGGACACATTTAAATGGATCAAAAGTTTCAAAAAAGTTTTTCAAGAACACCCCGCCCGTAGTCCCTTCTTACCCCGAAAATGCCCAAAGATGCTGGAAGGGTAGCAACTTTATCAATTCAGTTTAAATTTAGACTCTCAATTCAATTCGACAATGCTTTTTTTATGTTTAATTCTTGAGTTTACTACTAACAAAAATTTTTTTTTTCTAATCCATCCACTACACCATTACAGATTTATCTGCAAGTCCTGCATCATCGCTCAAGCAATATCTTATGCTTATTAAGGTGGTAGTAGAAGGAATTCAAATATGGTCAAGTTATTCATAACCTCGGAATGTGTGTTTACTTAAAATATAATAATAAGAAAAAAAACAGGTAGTCATAAAAAATCATTTACCCAAGAACACGAGCCGATCACTCAACATCATATCGGGTCCCAGGGAGCCCACGAGGTCGGTGATGCCCAGCACGCCGGTCTTGGCGTACTCTCTGAGGGCCTCGTCGGCCAGGCGGGCTGCCAGGGGCCCCGCGTTGCCACGCAGCGCCCAGCCCAGGGCAGCACCCCGGCGCCCCCGGGCCCGCAGCACCATAGCTTGGCGTGAACATATGCTTTCAGCTGGAAGTAAACAGTGTAGTTGTTAATTTTAGTACTGTGCTGCAGCCTGCAGCATGCAGGATGAATATTACCATGATAGTCAATGTTTGATACAAGAGGGCACCGGGAGAAGAACAAGAATTTCTATTGTATTTGGGGAATGTTAAAATTGTGATACAGTGAATAATAGTTATTATTTGTAAGAGATGATTTTTGAGATTCATTAGCTCAGTCCTGATATCGAGATGCATGACGAGATGTAGACGAATACAAGCAGGTATTAACTATCCCGCAGCTATGTGGGGGAGTAGGTAGTACCCAAAATTACTATCCTCCTTATATTAGCTTAAATACTTGACATATCATTTTAGTATTTTACTTATTCCTGCGCAAATACATAAGTTACCATTGATAATTGACTGAATTATTGAGATTTCTATAGTCTAAAAGCCCATAAGATGAAAAAATGCATGGGGTAGTCGGAAGACCCACTTGGTTAAAGACGTTTTGTTTGACATCTTGGCATGTCAAGAGTCAAGCAATTGAAGCAAAGGCCTGTAATATTATTACAATTGATTTCATTTGCACTTTTGACTGCCAATTACTTTTTTTTTTGCCTCGAAAGCTAGAAACGCGGTCTGTGCACAAGGCTATTGAAAAAAAACTTTGTTTTGTTTACAATAGAGACGTAATATATTTGTTATTTGATAAATACTACAAGACCATCACTTCATGAAACATGTCAAAATGAAATAATTAGAATTACTTTCTTATTGTAATTACTAATTACTTTCTTATTGTAGATAATATGTCGAGATTTGATTTTCAGTTTTTTTTTACAATTTATAACAAACAGTCGCTGCATGGCTTCACCAGATTTGCAACTTTATATTTATGCGATGGAGAAATTTGGACATTTCAATACTCCATAGCTCAAATGGAAATGATGTAGAAGCGGAAAGGGCTAATTTTATGACAAAACTACAAGCTTAGCAAATTGTTTTACTAATAATTAATACTGGGTTTGGAATTTTTTTCTCAGAGGTATGGAACGAAAAATAGTTAACCAGACAAATTAGTCAGAGCAGTGACCAATGATAACACTTTTTAAAAGTGATCTCAACTCATGAAAAAAAAACTAGGTTAGGTTAAGTTTGTTTTTTTTTCATCACCTTCATGATATAAAGTCATGAAAAAAAAAACTAGGTTAGGTTAAGTTTGTTTTTTTTCATCACCTTCATGATATAAAGTCATGAAAAAAACTAGTTTAGGTTAGGTTTGTTTTTTTTTCATCACCTTCATGATATAGCTATGAAAAAAAAACTAGGTTAGGTTAAGTTTGTTTTTTTTTTCATCACCTTCATGTTATAAAGTCATGAAAAAAAAACTAGGTTAGGTTAAGTTTGTTTTTTTTCATCACCTTCATGATATAAAGTCAAAAAAAAAAAATAGGTTAGGTTAGGTTAGGTAAGGTCACCTTTATGATATAAAGTCATGAAAAAAAAACTAGGATAGGTTAACACATTGCGATCGGGCAGTTTTCGGCCGCGTACTAGTGCTGGTAACGGGTGATTTTTCGCGTAATTTCGCGCTAACGTAGACCTCTAGAAAAATTGCGATAACTTCAAAAATATTTGTTTGATTTCAATAATTCTTTTTGCAAATTATTTATTTTATTTCATTTTATTTTATTAAATTTAGAAATGTATTCTTCATCGTTAAACTAGTGCAGAATTTCACATAAAGTAGGAAAGTTTTGAAAAAAATAATAATTTTTTTACATAAGATCCTTTATTTTACAAATTATACACAAAAATTATTTCTAAATGTAAAATAAAAATTAGTATTGTTTTAGGGTGTGATATCTTTCAAAACATTTGCCCCTGTGTAGGGGAACTTCACAAAATTTGCATATGAAGCATGTTTCACTACGCACCTTGCGCGCTGAACAGACACGACATTGCCTTTGAACAAATTTCTTCTTTTCCTTGCTTTCAATTTTGGCTATCACATGTTTGCTCATGTCCATGGAAAGCCTTCTGGGAGGGTCACGAGAAGGAGCCCTTTTCCACGAAGATGTCGATGGCCCTGGATCTTCAGAAATAACTTCATCATGAATCAAATCGGAAGTCCATTAGAAGGCAATGTCATATAAAAATCTTTTATATTTAATCTTTTTAGTTGTAATGGAGTTGTATACAACAAAAGAATTGAATAAGGCACAATTTATCATATACATTGCCACACGTTTTGTCCATTTCGTGGTATTCTCAAAATATTGTAATATGATAAATATTGATCGGCACGATCGACGCCTTTCATATACTTATTGTAATCAATAAGGGCATTGGGCTTGATAATCTTTTGTCGCGTCATTCGGTCGACGTTATGGCTCTCCTTCATTTCTGCAGAGTGGATAGAAGATATGAGAGATACCTCTTTCTTGGATTTCCAAACTTGTAACAATATATCATTTTTCCGACGGAATATTGTTATCCTCTCTGTAAATCCGTTTTTTTTAGGCATTCAGGTAAGCCTCTATTTTTTCTAATGGTTCCACAAACCCTTATTTTCTTTTGTAAAAGCGCAACAGTATTGTCGACACTATTATAATAGTTATCCATATACAAATGGTGCCAGACATCAGTATATGGCGAAACTACAGTTTGGATTGTTTCAATCAATCGTAGTCCTTGCGCAGCGTAAATTTCAAAATTACAGATATATCCTGTATCACTCTCGGATAATATTCTCACGAGAATCCCGTAATTTATGATTTTTCCAGCATTGTACACCCTGAAGAATAGTCTTCCTCTCCATGGTATTATGCCTTCATCCAATGAGACTTGCTGTTTTGGCTTGTAGATGTTTTTGAACTTTTCAACGAAGTGATTGATTATAGGTCTTACTTTTTCCAGACGATCAGATGGGTCAGTAATATCTTCATTGTTATTGAAATGCCAAGCGCGCCATATTTGGTTAAACCTATCTCTTGACATTGTTTTACCGAAAAACGGCGTTTCTAAAACAGGATCTGTGGTCCAATATTCATTCCGTCTATCTTTCCGTACTAGCCCCATGAATATTATGAGACCTACAAACTTTTTCATTTCCGGAATGGTGATATCTTTCCATTTGATACCTTTGGTTTCTGATTTTAGTCGGTCGGTGTTTTGATAATAATATCTGTTGGATTCGATAACCAAAAACTTAAAAAAATCGTCGTCTATGAACAATTTCAACACATCCATCTGCGTTTTTGGAGGATTATTCAAGGTAATTCCAGGAATACCCAAAAAATCTTCAAGAACTGGAGGATTATCATTTATAGACCAACCATCAACCTCTTCTTCGTCAGAACTGGACGAAATGGTTCTGCGGGTAAATGTTGTAGGCCGTGGAATAATATCTTCATCATCAACTAGATCGCTATCATCACTATCAAAATCACTTTCACACGATATGTCGGATAAATTGTCGGCGTATATTTCTTGGTCACTATCTTCATTGTGGTGAGACATTTTTCTTATGGGATAAAACAAAATATAATAATATAACTAACTAAAAAAAATAACAAACTTTCAATCACAATCGTGGTAAAAATGTCTGTTTCATCGAAAATTTATCAAAAGTATTTTTACTTTTAAACACTAAAATAAAATGTAAATATGTACGTAATATATATATATATATATATATAATATCTATGTACTCGATATTTAGCTTTTAGCAACGTCTGACAACCAAAGAGTAGTGAAATAAACTAAAAAAAATTATTATTCTTCGTCTTAGTGTTGCATGTAGACCGTTATATGTACCGTTATCTTCGACTATTTTTGTGATGAATAACACTACCTCGGTACCCACCGTACACCCCATCTATTGTTCTCAAAAGGTTTTTACCTGCATGGCTACAACCCTACAGACGCTATATAGCGAAAACTCAAGTATATTGGAACCCGTATTTTAACGTGACCCGCACTCCACTAACATTCTATCAAAAACGTATAAATACGTGATCCGCTCTCTAGCGTTATGTGTTAAGTTTGTTTTTTTTTCATCACCTTCATGATATAAAGTCATGAAAAAAAAACTTGGTTAGGTCAAGTTTTTTTTTTCCATCACCTTCATGATATAAAAGACATGAAAAAAAAACTAGGTTAGATTAAGTTTGTTTTATTTTTCATCACCTTCATTACTTTATTTCACTTTTCAAAAGTGTTCTGGTTTGTCTCGGAACTGAAAAATATAACCCGATAATTCACTCACAAATGTTGGGATTTAACACCTCTATGTGTTTATAACTTATTATTTTATTGCCTAAAGATCTCTCGTCAATCAAAAACATGACAATTCAAAAATTCCTACCGACGCTTTGCAAATTATATCTCTTTGCTTCGTTCAATATCTTCATGATGCGTTGTTCAGAACCCAAGGGTAATCTGGCCGTGAGCAGCGCAGCCCTGTGCGCCCCCTCGGAGCCCCAGCCCTGGCTCAGGTAGGACAGGCCCCCGGCCCACATTGACTGATGACCGCACAGCAGCGAGCCGTATTCCATCACCAGACTGTCGCGCAGCTGATTTGTTACGCTGGAAAGTAAATATTGTGTTAGATTTTGAATAGTGTAAAATAGATATATTTACAAAATGGTCATTTTCTTTGATACCATCGTAGAAAAAGGGTCTAGTTATAGATTAATATAAACAAAGGAGATATACCACGAACCAGAATTAGTATAAAACCGCTAGGTACAGCGGAATTCCACATTTGTTTCTACCTGCACATTGTTCTTCCAGTTTGGTTGCAGCTCGGCGACAGTCAACACGCTTCCATACCATATCTCCATTTGTTTTTAATATCTAATAAGCCCACTTTATCATGTTTCACCATATTCGTTAGACAGTTACCCAGTCCCTTTAACCCCTAGAGCAATTTTGGGAGATATTTCTCCCATACGTCAAACACCTGTAGTCTTTTTGGGAGATATTTCTCCCGGTCTGATATGGACTCGTAAAATTCATGCTATCCATAGACATTCAAATCGATAGACCAGCAAATCAGGGAGAGGGAAACAAACCAATTTAAATTCAATACATGCACCGTACTGACACACTTATGATGGCATTAGTGTTATTTACAACAGAGAAGATTTATGACAGTAGAGTAGTGAAATCTAATTACTTATTTTGATGTTCATCAATGACGTTTAGTTTACCGGAGTGCATCAGGAGATCCGTGATGTGTGTGGCGAACCAACCATTGTCTGACATCTGTTGTATTTCGTGTAGTACCTGTTGTAAACAAACAAACCATTACTAACCTACATATTAGAAATGAGGTTTCATAGGATTGGCAACATAGACATTCAAATTAATAGACGAGCCAATCAGGAAAAGGGGAAAAAAGTAACTCCGCGGAGTGTGGGAGGCAGCGTGACTATCCCACTTTTGGTGATTTGTCAATCTGACAGTATACAGGCAACTCGAATTGTAATACAGTCGACTCTCGTTAATTCAAACCTGCGATAATTCGAACCTCTCTATAATTCAAAGTTATCACGAGTTCCCTACGAAATCTCTTTATATTTCGAACTAAATCCATACATTTTTGTACACTTGGTAATTCAAACGAAAAAATCATTGCTATATAACAATACGACGCGTTAATTCGAACTCATCGGCGTTCAACATTCGACAATTCAAAGTTGCATTTTGCTTTTTCATTTTACTGATTGACAAGGCATGGAGAGCTGTAACACCCCTAACGCTACGCTACGTTTGGTGACTTAGCAGGGGTGCCCGGGTTCATGGGTTAAGGTTTGCCCAGGTCTTGGTGGCGGGTGCGACGGCCCACCTTCTGCGTGGCGGGCCGGTTGGGAGATGCTGGTTGAGGGAGACCCTTTACAACCGGTTACCGCTGTCCGGGCCGCTCGATAGTACAGGGGCCCGACCCTCAGGCTCACGACTAAGGGTGGGCTGCCCCATCAGCGAGTGAAAAAACCCCGCCACTGCTGTTGTGCCGGTTCGTGACCGGAGGGGACCCAGCAGCAGCGTTTGGGGCACATTGGATGCTCTCTCCAGCCGGACTCTCCCAGCCTATCGCCTAGCACCGCAGTGGGTGGGCTGGAACCAAACGCTCATCACTCCTGGATAGCCTGAACCCCAGATTCCTACCCACCCCTCATACCTTTCCTGTCCAGACCTTTCCTTTCACCTCCTACCCTTTAAAAAAAAAAAAAAAAAAAAACTTTAAATTCATGAACATACAACACAACAATTTTAACATCATTACAGCGGCGAGTAGCAGGCGTCCCCGGTGCGGGCCAAAACTGTTGGTAAATTTTGCCAACATTCGCGGCCTGCACACAAATTTAAATTCCGTCCATCACCATCTTTTGTCCCAACGTCCCAACATTCTTTTCCTATCCGAAACTCAGATAGCCGAGCCGCCAGACTCCTCCTATCTGGACCGCCCGGGCTTTACCCTCGCAAGCAAATTCCGACTCAAAGGAGGAGTCTGCCTCTATAGTCGAGCTGACGTCAACTGTGTGCGACTATTGAGTCTGGAAAACTCCAGATTCGACGTAATGTGGGTGCGCGTCAATCTTGCCAGTACGGCAAGATTCTACGCATGTCTATACCGCTCACCGAACCATAGCGAATCAGACACTTCCGAGCTCTTCAAACATTTGAGCGATACTATTGATGATCCCTTGCCCCGCTACCCTTCGGCCGAGTTTGTTGTTCTGGGGGACTTCAATGTTCATAACGAACCATGGTTGAAGTTCTCAGGCCCAACGGACTCGGCTGGCCGACAGGCGGAATCCTTTGCCATTTGCTACGGATTAGAGCAATTAGTTCAGGAGCCTACAAGGGTTCCTGATGTCCAGACTCACCGCTCCAATCTGTTAGACCTATTCTTAACTACTGTGCCACACGGTTATAAGATTGACGTCACAGCGCCTCTGGGATCATCTGACCACTGCCTAGTGACGACATCAATCCCCGTTAGCCTCAGACCAACCAATGAGAGACTGAGGAGAAAAGTGTGGCACTATAGGTCAGCAGATTGGTTCGGTATGCGGGCCCATTTCAACGCTTTTCCGTGGTCAGCTGTTTGTTTTCGGACTTCGGACCCTTCAAGATGTGCCCAGGAGATTGGTGAAGTCATCAAATCGGCGATGGATGGCTTCATACAATCGACTACTAAAGAAACTGGTGTGGGCTCAAAGCCGTGGTTCAGTCGACAATGCTCCGAAGCAGTTCGACGGAAAAACGCGGCTTACCGAGCCTACAACACATCTCGAACGCCCGAAAGCAGATCAGCATACAACAAATCGGCAAAGGAATGCAAAAGAATCATTAATAGGTCAAAATTCGAACACGACCTGCAGATCAGCAAAAAGCTGGCTGCCTGCCCGCATGGCAGCAGAGCATTCTGGTCGCTTGCGGGCTCAATAGGTCGAAATTTTTGCAAACCCAGTTTGCCACCTCTTACCAGACCTGACGGCTCACTAGCAAACACCGCCACCGAAAAGGCTAACCTATTAGGGAAAATGTTTGCGGAAAACTCGACCCTCGACGACGGGGGTACTGTTCCGCCGTTGGTTCCTCACTGCGGCTTCTATATGAAAAAGCTGAGGATCCGGCATCGGGATGTACTCCACGTCATACGGGGGCTCGATGTTAACAAAGCTAGTGGACCTGATGGAATACCTGCCCTGGTATTGCAGAGGTGTGCTGCGGAAATAGTTCCAGTTTTGACAAAGCTCTTCAAAATGTCCCTGAAGTGTGGCACTGTGCCCTCTGGTTGGAAAAAGGCGGTAATTCACCCTATTCCCAAGAAAGGTGACCGCTCCAACCCGGCCAACTACCGCCCCATAGCGATCACATCAGTTCTGTCCAAAGTGATGGAACGTGTGATCAACGACAAACTGCTCACATACCTCGAGAAGAACAAAATTATCAACGACCGTCAATACGGATTCCGGCGGAACCGCTCGTGCGGTGATCTTCTCGCGTATGTGACGCATGTTTGGGGGCGGTGCCTGGAACGTCACGGTGAGACCCAAACGGTCGCACTAGACATATCCAAGGCCTTTGACCGGGTCTGGCACCGAGGACTTGTCAACAAATTGCATTCTTACGGACTTCCCGCATCCCTGTGTACGTGGATTGCTGACTTTTTAAGGGATAGGTCGATTCAGGCGGTTGCTGACGGTTTCACCTCTTCCTCGCACTCCATAAATGCTGGCGTCCCACAGGGATCGGTTCTGTCTCCGACTTTGTTTTTGTTGCACATCAATGACCTTTTGACATGTGCACCGATTCATTGCTACGCGGATGACAGTACAGTTCATGATAGCTTTTTGTTTTATAAGCCCCCAAAGGGCACACAAACTCCAACGGCTCGGAGGGCTTTGAAGCAGAGAATGGACGGTTATCTCGAGAGTATTTCCTCCTGGGGTAAAAATAATCTCGTCGAATTTAATGTTTCAAAGACCCAATCCTGTCTGATTACGTCTAAAAGGGATCCAAATGATAATCTAGTCTCCTTCAACGGAAGCAATCTTCCGAACAGGCCTTCCATTGATATGCTTGGTGTAACTATAAGTGACCAGCTCAGGTACGGGGGCTCCATCGAAGCCAGAGTAAAGTTGGCCTCTCAGAAGCTGGGCGTACTGTACAGGGCCCGCAGATACTTTAATAGTACACAACTGCTCACCCTGTACAAATCGCAAGTGCGCCCTACTGTCGAATTTGGCAGCCATCTCTGGTCTGGAGCCCCAAAATACCTGAAAAAAACCCTTGACTCTGTGCAGAAACGGGCGGTCCGTTTGATAGATTCCCCAATCTTAACAAACGGACTGCAATCTTTAGAGCACAGGCGTCAGGTAGGTATGCTGTCCTTGTTCTATCGGTATTACAATGGAAGATGCTCTGAGGAACTAGCGTCATTGATCCCTTCGGCACCGGTGCGTAGTCGGGATACACGCCAAACGCGCGCCCAACATTTGTACACAGTTGACACTTGTCACATGAGAACGGGTCGCTTCTACGATTCGTTCTTAAGTTCAACAGCTCGGCTGTGGAACGAACTGCCGGCCTCTGTGTTTCCTCCCTCCTACAACATGGGACTCTTCAAGACCCATGTTCACTCCTTCCTCTCCACAAAAAGACCCTCCACACAGCATCCCCAAAGATGACATAGGCCCTGAGGGAAATTATTTTCTTCAGGGCCTCCTGTGTGGAGTAAATATTAAAAAAAAAAAAAAAAAAAAAAAAAAAAACGATTCTCAACTGCTTCAAAAAATCTGGTTTCTTAAAAGAAGATCAGTAAAATCTTCCAATACTTATGGATGATGAAGAACCAGCAATAGAACCATTAATTGACATCAGCGATGTGAGTTTTCTTGACTTTGTTCAAGTGGATGAAGATGTTGCTGTCTCAGGTTCACTAGAACCGATGGCGAAATTTTATCTGCGACAGATACTAATGAAAAAGTAACGATGAAGATGAGGACTATACATCAGAACCTTTGGCAGAAGTGTCAGTTAAGGAAGCAAGATCCTCATTCGATACCTTACAAACCTTCTGTCTACAAAACGAAAGTGATGAAAAAGCATTTCAGGCACTTTTTCTCTTAAAAAAAATTATTGAGAAGTCTGAGCAGCAGCAATGTGCTTTGAAGCAAACCAGTATAACAGAGTTCTTTCTTTCGAAAGATTAATTAATTTACATTATGATTACATGTATGTAGACGAATGTACCTATAAACTTTTGTCATTGTTATAGAATAGGAGTTAATAAATAATAATTGATCAACACTTAAGAATTCGAAGTTTTATTTATTTACTCTCACAAATTTCGAACCATTTGATATTTCAAACACTCGATAATTCGTAATATTTTAAGAGTCCCTCGAGTTTCGAATTATCGAGAGTCGACTGTATCACTATTTGGTTCTCGAAAATAAAATCCGAAAACAAATTACTAGTTATTTCTACAATGGCGTTCAAATTGCTGGTAGCGTAAAAACTATATACTATCGGGTAAACAAAACCTTTTTTTTTTCGATTTTTTCTTTTAATTTTACGATTATCTCGTGCTCAATTAGATTTTCAAGTTCATGTCTTATTTCAATTTTGTTTGACCCTTCAGTCTTTTAAATTTATTTACCTACATTTCTTGTGGAATTTCAGAATGTTTCCGAGTTATTTTCAATGAGCAAAAAAAAAAAAGTATTATTTTTTAAGTTGGCGTAAAAACATTATTGAATTCTTTTCTGGATAGTGAAATTGTGGTTTCTTATTGTTATCTAATTGATACGAAGTGATTTAACAAAATATGCTTTGAAATGGTTAAAACAGTCACTCACCCTATGTATATCATCCTCCATCAAGGCCAGCACAATGTTGTCCAGTTGCGTTGCAGACTGGCTGTTTGGTGCCCGTATGTTGGCGCAGGCGTGCGCCATGCGGCCCAGGTCCCCGCGCTTGGTGCCCGGCTCGCAGTACAGCGCGTACGCACCCAATAGGTCCCGCCAGCACGGCAGCTCCGCTCGGGCTATCTCCAGGGCTTCACGCTGTCCGGCTACTAACTGAACAAAATATAGTTTGAAATATTTAACGAGTAAATGTACGTTTACGTAACGCTATCTAAGAAATGATTAGAAGCAAATACAGATGCTAAATAAAATTTAGTTAGTTTATAGGTAATACTTTAAAGTTAGGAGCCAGGTATGGTTATGGAAATTATTTTCCGCAGAACCTCCTGGGTGGAGCTAATGTAATCACACTTTACACGGAACATGATAACATCCATTTAAACACCGTACATACTCACTATGGCAAGAAATCCATTGGGTATGAAGGGGTCAACATATATAATTGCCTTCCAGACAACATTAAAAATGAAAAAAGTGTAGGTACATTGAGTATGTTGTTCAGCAAAACACTGAAAGTGAGTTAAGTTTATCAGTTATCAAAGTGTGATTGGTAGTATTGCTCTGGTGAAAGACTGGTGATTGCTTTAAATGGCTTTAGCTGTATTTAGTGACCAGATCTGAATAGCCATGTACTTCAGAACTTCCTCTATCGAATCTCCTTTCCGCCTCCCCTCCCTTAAGCCTCATAACATACACAAATTGGGGATGCCATAGCCCACTGGCCCGAGTGTTGGAAAGAGATGAGACAGACTCTTGCGAGTTATAAAAAATAAATATATAATCTTATTCTTACCCTCATGATGTGTTCGAGGCGTGGTTCTGATTCGAATGAACCGGCGTTGATTTTGGCATCACAATCTATTTGCCAATGTTTCCAATTCACTGTAAATTCATTCATCGATAAACTGCTATAGGCCTATAAGTAAAAATAATTAGTCAAAAAAATTGTATGAATGGACTGCGATACTTGTAATAATCATAAACACTGCAATGGCCGTACTTACATTATAAGTGGGCATGGAGCGTAGAATGTTGTCTGCCAGTTTAAATTGATTGCCGTCGCTATTGGAATGTAATCTTAAAAGTCCTCTGGCAATATCTGTCCTTCCTTGCATTACCATTCCTGTGACTGTATTCCAATACTCGGGCCTCTCTTCGGATCCCCGCTCGCAAACCTCTAATATCTGAGCTGCAGACTTTTCATGACTCGGGTAGTATAATCTCACCCACTCAAGCAGCTGAGGTAATACTATATCCCCGGGAATATTATCCACATATAAAATTTCACACAAATGCCAAATGTACTCAATGCAGTAGAAAATCGTCTCGTAAGATGACAATAGTTCTTTTTCTTTGTTGTCTTCTGCAGATTCAGAAGCCTCGCTCAAGTTTTCGAGGCAAGCGCGAATTATTGCGCGATACTGGCGCGAAGTTTTGAGCAATTCACATTTCAGATCTCCGAAGTTAGTCTTTTCGACCATCGCCTGCAGAGTAAGGAATGTGCCATTGGATTCGTTCACAAGTTTCCGAATGATCGGGTGAAATAAAGTAACATCTTGGCGTATCATATGAACTTTTGGCGTGCATGGAGCGAACGGACTCTTAAAGTTCTTTGTGTCGATATTAGGTTGTTGAAAAGGGAATATTGCGAACTCATTTCCCTTGATAAATGTGGCTGCGATTCCGGCCTTTGAGCACAAATCATCAGGAATTACCTAAAACAAAAAATAGTAGTCAGTTGTTGTTTTTAGGTTACAACAAAACATTTTCATGCCGGTAGTGTTAAGTATTCATCATAAGTACTTACAAAAGTTTTAGCAGGTACCAATAAATCATAGTCCTCCATGTTTATGTCCTCAATTATCGATTAAAATTAACACACAATATTTTTATTGACCTTATTTCGAAAAGGCGGTTAAAATATTTTACATTAAACTTATCAATTTTTGACAGGAGACCATAGACCATCTATAGACCATAAATAAACAACTCTCCCATAGACTGCCATAGAGATGCTATAGACCATAAATAAACTACTCACTAGATCAACCATACTCAACCTGCGGCCTGCGGGCCGCATTCGGCCCGTCAGGCATTTATGTGCGGCCCTAAACACTTTTATTATCAGGAACATGATTTTTAAAATTATGGCATTCTAAATTTCTTATATCGTTTCGACGTTGACGCACAGATGAATTTATCGTATTTACGAACAATGTAACGGACGTACTGCTCCAATATCAGCTGACGTCGCCCCATATTATTAATTTGCTATTTGCCCTGTTATTAAAGTAAAATATACTGCCGAAAAATGTAAAATGTAGAAATTTGTAAAATTGCTATGTAAAATTGTTATGTAAAATTGCTATGTAAAATTGTTAGGTAAAATGTACAATTGTTACAATAAACGAAACGTCGGAGCTTGGCTAGAAGTATACGGGCAGAGAAGTAATGTGAGAGCTGGTAAAATCATATTCATATTTTAATTCGGGCACGATTGGTAGAACCGTGCCAAAACGTAGTGGGAAGCCTTGCCGTGCGCCGTCATAGCGTCACAAATGACCGGTGGTACGCCGTCATTACGTCCCACGGGCACGGTTCTGAGGATCGTGCCCAAACAAAGGAGTTTACCGGCCCGGCGGGCGCCACGATAGCGTCGCAAACACGGCTCACGGATTCCAGGAATCAAAGAGAAAGTGGGCCCGTGTGCGCGTCGTGCGCCCGCTGGTGGCCTATAAAACGGGCAACAGGCCCTGAAAACGTGAGATATCCAGCAACCACCACCAGCTCTACACCTCTCTCTCTGCTCTGCCCTCTACCTCGCTCCGACTTCTGACTCTGCTCGCCTTCTTTCACTCTGACCCCCGCCTCACCCTGGACCACGGACTGCCTACCCCTTCGGACCAGACCCGGAATCAGCATCAAGGACGCGAAAACAGCATTCGGACCAGCTACAACGGCATCAGAGACGGCCCCGTTCTACCCCTCCACGCCACTGAAGGAAGACATCTTACGCCTCCACAGATTGGGATCACCGGCCCTATCTACAGTCTTGTGTGTCACGATTACGTCTGATACAAACAATACTAATCTGAAAGCTATTTTTCAAGAAAAAATAGAGGGAAAGGAGTACAACGGTTCTTGGAAATTAGTTCCTGAAAAATACAAGACTGTTCAAAATTGTGCTTTCCTAGTTCTTACATTCTTACATGATTTTTAAAATTATGGCATTCTAAATTTCTTATATCGTTTCGACGTTGACGCACAGATGAATTTATCGTATTTACGAACAATACTAATCTGAAAGCTATTTTTCAAGAAAAAATAGAGGGAAAGGAGTACAACGGTTCTTGGAAATTAGTTCCTGAAAAATACAAGACTGTTCAAAATTGTGCTTTCCTAGTTCTTACATTCTTACATCAACATATATTTGTGAATCATCGTATTCCAAAATGAAATATGCAAAAAACGTATACAGGAATCGACTTACTGATTCTCACCTTGATAATATATTGACGGTAGCAGGCAGCAATTATAATCCCGATTTGTCAATAATTGTTGAAAATTTGTCTCAATGTCAAAAATTACTTAAATTTTGAAATAAATACTTGGATACACATTAATTTTGAGTTTAACTTTTTTCACTCTTGTAATTTTTGACCAACAGAAGTGTAAATGTAATTTTTAAACTCTCAAAAATGTTTCGTAAAAAGGAGAGGGGAGGGGGGTTCATGATATCATCGCACTAGATCGATATCTTCGGGCTTTGAAACAAATTGGTCCTGAAAAACCATAGATATGTCAATATGTAGACAGTACAATTCTCATTCGGAGCCTACTTATTATACTATACACCAATGAAAAGCTCTGAAAGTTTATTCCATATTAGACTTAGACTATTCCATAGAATTTTTCATTTTTGAATTTAGCTAGGCAATCATATGACGTCACAATATTTCGGTTCCAATTTTCGATCGGAGTTATACCCCCTGCCATAAACTAAAACTAGAAGATGGCATTAAGACTGTGAATTTTCTATGATTATCTAGATATGATCGAAATTTCAGTCCTGATTACAAGGAACCGGTTTCTTTCAGTCTCTCACGGAAGTTACAATCTTCCTCCCCCCTCTCTAGAAAAGAGAGAAGAGGAAGTGTGGGGGAGGGGGGAGATTGCCCGGAATATCACTTATTTTTTACGAGATCTGGTAACTTTACAGCTGACTGTCGAGTGATTACGGCAGCTCCCTAATTTATCTACGGCATGAGAGGGGGTAACATCATTTTCAAATATCGCTCAGCTAGTAGATCTCGGCATATCACATAGACCACGCCCACAAGTATATTACAGAGTTTCAGGGGGTAAAGTGCACAAACTTCGGGAGGTAATTCTATAAGATGGTAAAAGTAAAAACGATAAATAACTTTTTCAAAATTTTATTGTTTTTTTCCCATAGAAGAATATTTATTTTTCACGCAAACAATTTCACTTATTTACCTTAAAACTTAAAACGGAGGAATTTCGAAAAACAGTTAATATTTTTTACATGTATAATCACGTAGAATCCCGAAATTAGTTCACTTTACCCCAGGACATCTTGCATATATTATCTGTCTAGTGTGAAACGACTTTACAGTGTGGGATTGTATTGGCGAGCGATATTATGGTTATATAGGCCTCGCCCAAATACCGCTTGAGAGTATGGCGCTCGTGTTAGACTAGCATGAACATAAAAGGCCCGGACTGAGCTTTTCTTGAACAATTTGAAGCCGCGGGGAGAGTGGGAAGATGAATGAATATTTTCCTTCGCTTTAGGTTTGGCTTCTATGTCATTTATACAAAATCGCACTATTGCTGTCTCCAAGGCTTTTAAGGTTCATGATATTATTTCTCGAAAAACCGGTTATTTTTAGAGCTGGTTCCTTTTTGAATTATTTATCAAAAACAAAAAAAAAACAAAAAAAATATATAGAAAATTTGAGGAGCTGCGTCTGTGATGTATGGTAATAAGTTGAGTATTTAAGCGATATATGGCGCTAGTCATAAAGCTTACTCCAGAGTCCGACAGATGTCGCTAGAGTGTAACAATTACTTTTGAGATGAGATTGACAGGGAACAAGCTTTTCGAACCAGAGAATTACCAACCCTCGGTTAGTGAACAGTGTAGTCCAGACCTATTATTTGTAACGTAAATAAGCACAATTATAAGTAGAACCTTTTACTTATTAACAAATAGTTTCCAAAACTTAAATCTGTAAAGTAAGGCAGATATAACAGCCTCCTTTATCTCAGAATTTCTCTAGCCACTAAGGATTACTGAAAATATATTTAACAAGGTTGGCTCATCAAGGAGGTAGAGCGGTGATTACTTAGAAAGTCATGACGTAGCTTGAAGTTCGTTTTCCATCATGAGATTTGAATTTACTGCAAGTTGCGTCGACCGACTCTGAATGCATTTTCAAGTTATTGTTTTTTAATATGTTGGTAACAATTGATCACCCAATGTCTTCCTTGGAATTTCCAGACTTCTTCAATCGTTCACTTCCACGTCTTACATTCTCGTTACACCTCTTTCTTTGTTCATCTCATACGCCATACATTGCGATTGATCGCGCCATGTCTTCCTCGGACATCCCCCACTTTTTCTACCATTCACTTCTCTATACCATATTGTTACTGTTGAAAAACCACATTTGTCGTCTTTAATTCGACTTCTATGAACAAACATAAGGGGCCGTTCAAGTATTATGTAAGCACTATAGGGGGGCAGGGGGTCTTTGCTTTGCTTATTTTTGATGACATGGGGGGTGGGGGGGTCGAGATAGTGATTACGTCAGCACTGCTCAGCAGTAGTTATTTTTTTTTACACATTGGCAACCCACACATTGTCTATGTTTGAAAACCGAATACATATTCGGGGATTCCCACTGGGTCAATAAAGTTTGTTTAAATGAATATTATGTGCATTATGTCCTCTATCCTAAGTCTATTTTATAAGTGCTGCTTATGAATCAATAAAAAAACAGAATACATTAACAGAAAAATGCATATAGGTACCAATTTTTACGTAAGCATGGGAGGGGGGGGGGGTAAGAGCTTTGCTTACTTTTGGTGACAAGGGGGAAGAGGGGGTAAATAATTGTAATAAATCTGCTTACGTAATACTTGAACGGCCCCTAAGTGCGGGGAAATTAACATAGATCGTTCCTTTCGGACTCCAGCTGAACTTTAAGCTACGTCACAAGCTTGCGAGCGGCCTGGTAAGTTTCTGAAAAGTGACAGTATGAGCCAACCTTGTTAACCCTTGATTTACCCGGTAGGTCCCTAGGACTCCATTGAAAACTTTCAGCGCTCATAAAACCGTTCGTTTTTGGAATTACAAATTGTGCGTTCCAGCAGTGTTGCCAACGAAGGCGATTTATCGCCATTTAGGCTACTCAGAACGAGAATCGGCGACGAAAAAATCTAAAAAGCGACAGGTTGCCTATTAGGCTACTTCAGAGACAAGTTATTTAAATCAGCCAAATCACAAACAATAAAAAAAATAAATGTAAATGTGTGTTTGTGTGGATAGGTAGGTACAATTTGATATTGACATGATTCACTCTATTTGTTTATGATTCGTTCGTTTCGGGGAATACCATGAGCCCTGAATTCGTCTATAGTGATTGGTTTATTTATGCGTCTATATGTCTTAGCCATTGTGGTTTATTTATGCCATTGTCACTTTCTGATTAGAGTGGTTTATTTATGCTGATTGGTTTATTTATGTCACTTTCACTTTGCACAAGTTCCCCTGCACGATTATTGTGTTTTATATTTGTTTTGTATAGTTTACTTTAATTAGTTTTTCGTTTCTATGAAAAATGAGTAAACAAGGTAAATATGAGAGTGGTATATTTATGGTAAATATGCAAAACATTATCGACATTAACGCGGTGAGTGGGAAAAACTACCAGCATTTAAAAGTAAGTAAAAATGAATGTTTTGTTTTCCAGACTAAAGCAAATCAATAATTTGTAATTATACCTAAGTACTTAAAGTCCAATTCGTGTTTTCTTAATCCCGGGTTTTAATTATCATGTGTATGATTCCGGGATTTCAGAGGAGGTATTAGCCACTTTATGTTACTTTTACCCTTCAGGCCTCGACAGTATTTTTTCAGAGAGTCGAAATATTTCTGTTTAGTATAAATATAATTTGTAATAAAATCCAAATAATTAGAATATTTCTGAATGTATCCGAAAACTAAAAACTGTTTTGGAAAGGTGATAAAATACGCTTTCAAATGTTATAATTCAAAATAAACATATAATTTTTGAAATATAAAAATTGTGCATGCAAACATAAAAATATTTAAAATGGTTGACTTTACAGTTTTTCTAATTAAAATTACTGATAATGAAAAAAAATAAAATATTTTATTAGAAAAATGTATTATAAATGTTATAATCACTTCACTTTTTAACCGTTTCATGTAAAAATAATTAATAAAAAATTCTTAAAGATTAATTTTTTTTTCAATTGCTGTCATGAACTTTGGATTCATAAAAGTGTACATTTTATTAATTATGCGGTTATTTTTTAGATTTAAATATAAAGCACGATATTTTCTCTTTCTAATACAGTTTAGATCATATTTCTAACTATGATAGTAAGGGAGACACATCAATTTCAATGAGAACCATATGAGCGAACAAATAGACTTTAGGGGTTACGTAAATATACTCTACCTATTCCGATCTCTGATGATCACCAACTACTAGTACCATACCTGGTTTTATACATATACTGCCTAGCAGAGATGTGCAAAATGGGTACCCAAAACCATTTTAAATGCAAAATGGAAATGGGTCAAAACTTTTCCATTTGAAAATGCAAAATGCAAAATGGTTTTTAGAAAAGCATTTCAAATGCAAAATGCAAAATACCTATTTTCAAAATGCATTGAAAATGCAAAATGGTTTCTCAGGTCAAACAATTAAAATAATTATAGTATTTTTAAACATTTTTTTCATTTAATAATGGACATCAATGTAGAACAAACATATTAGATGATGGTAAATCCAAAAACATCATGACTACAGATTAATTATTAAAACAGAAAAAAATTGCGCGGGACTAATTATGTTATTTAATAAATAATATTTTACGTTGCCAACGTAAAAACATAGAAACTGCTATCTAACATTTAATATTACAGCGTCATGGCCCACAGTGGGCTGAAAATCGCCTTTCATAGACATAGAGACTTGAATTTTCAAGGGTATTTTTTTTGGCTAGAAATGGATTCTGCTGATCATGTTGCTGACATTAAAAAGTGTTTTTTTCAACTATGAGGATTTAAAAAAAAAATCGCACGTTGCGCCACAATACGAAGTATGTCAAAAAATTACAAAAAAATAGTAGTATATCTGTGTGTAAGGATAGAATGGCCAACCTTATGATTCCAGAGATAGCCTCATTTTTAATGTCAATGCCATACAAATTTTTCTTAAAAAAATGATAACTCCTTCATTTGTACACGCAATTGCTTCATATGAAATTTTATAGCATAGTAATGATCAGTAGAATCTATTTCTAGCCAAAAAAATACCCTTGAAAATTCAAGTCTCTATGTCTATGAAAGGCGATTTTCAGCCCACTGTGTGGCCCCATGTTCAGTATTTGAATCAGTATTTTTTGTAATTGTATCACTCAATTGCCAGGGCTCCTACAAGGGAGCAACTTGACAAATGTAAATTATCTCTCATAGCGAGGTGATTGGTTTATTTATGATAGCGAGGTTGAGGACCGACTGATATTTGGGGCTTATGAAAAAAAGATGAGTGTAGATAACGGGAAGAATGTTCCAAAAAAGCATTTAAAATGGAAAATGCATTGAGAAAAGCATTTAAAATGCAAAATGCAAAATGGTTTTTAGAAAAGCATTTAAAATGCAAAATGGAAAATACCTATTTTGCATTTTGCATTTCCATTTGAAATGGATTTATTTGAAATAAAGCACATCTCTGCTGCCTAGCGGATTATTGAGTTCAATTTCTTTTATAGATTGGCTTAGTCGAGCACCTGTTCAACTGACAGATAGTGGTAAAGGTGAGGCATTTTGTAAATTATGTGTCACACCACTCCATTCGCACAAAACCGATTTGGAAAAGCACATGAAAACTAAAACACATAGAGACAATGAATTAAGTTTTTCAAAAACGCAACCTAAGCTTGCATCATTTGGCTACTCATCAATTAGTGACAGTTCGTCAAAAGCAAAAATAATAGACACTTATGTCGCTGCTCATAGCTCCATCTGCATCATTGATCATCTGATAGAAGTTTTAAAAACCTGTGGGACAGGAAGTTTTGAAAACATACAACTTCATAGATCAAAGTGTTCTGCCATTATAAAGAATGTTCTAGAACCAGCCATGCTTGAGGAACTTTTAGAAGAAGTTGGTAACCAGAGTTACTATATTATACTGGATGAATCCACCGATGTAACAACACAAAAGTATATGGCATATTGCATCCGCTACTACAATTCAAAACTGGACAAAATAGATTTTTTAGGCTTTCAGGAAGTATTCGAAGCAACAGCTGGCGCCCTTTATACATCATTCAAAAATTTTATGTCTACAATGGGTTTAAATCTTCAAAATCTAATTGCAATAGGAACTGATGGAGTAAGTAACCTTTGTGGCAGACATCACTCCCTTTTCACCCTTTTACAAGCAGATATACCCCATTTACAGCTATTGAAGTGTGTGTCACTCCCTTAGTTTATGTGCATCCAAAGCATGCACTGAGTTGCCGTCTTGTCTAGAATATTTACTTAGGGAAACCAGAAATTGGTTTGCCCACAGTCCACTGCGAATGAAAATATATCAGACCTTATTTGAAACTATCAATGATGGTAAAAAAAACCCTTGAAACTAACTCAACTATCCGCAACTAGATGGTTGACGTTTTATTCAGCTGTTAAAACAAAGATTACCCAGTGGCTTGAGCTAAAAACTCACTTTAATATGGTAAAATCATCAGAAAGATGTTATACAGTAAGGGAGCTTGCTGCCATGTATAATGATGACACGAATTTATTGTATTTGTTGTTTCTGTATCCGATATTAAAAGAAGTAACATTTCAAGCAAGTGATGCAGATATCACAAAAATATATGTACAGCGACCTCCGGCTTCTCCTAGTTTAGTTTCCACTGCAAGACGTCTTTTCAAACCAATATTTCTGAGAAGTCAAAGTCCATCTGAAAATTCCTCACTAACAATGCTTCATGAAGCAGATATTGTAGCTGTTAAGCGAGCTTTAGAAAAAGCCGACGCTCCATTTGAAAATTCACTGCTTCCACTGGATTCAGTCGAATTTGGAGAAAATTTCAATAGTTTACTGGCAAAAAAGACTGTTTCTACCGACAAAGCCAGAGAAGTTAAACAACGATGCACTGCTTTTCTCGTACGCTTAGTAAGAGAATTAGTTGACAGGTTGCCACAATGTATCGGTGGAAAAAATTCAAGTCTTTGCACCAAGCCACGTGTGCCTCTCAACCAGCAAACTCAACATTGAAGATTTTCCCTGGCTGTTAGGTGAACCCAATATTAATCGAGAAGCTGTTATTAATCAATGGCGCGTATTAAGTACGATGCGCATTGAGGAGATAATCGGAACAGTTGCTTCTTGTAATGACACAGTAAATTTAATATATTCCCCCCCCCCCCCCGACGCGGGTTTTGAAACCAACTCATACTGATATTTTGGCGTTCGGGCTACTTTAAGCTACTGCTTCTGAAATTCCGCTACATTAGGCTACTTAATGTTTGAAAAACGGCGACATTAGGCCAAGATCCGTTGGCAGTGACGCGCCACACGCGAGACAGAGCGGACGCTGATGTTCGTGAGTCATGCTATTGGAGTGCGTGGGACTCCACCGGGGTATTAATGTTACAGTATTAGACTATTTACGGTATTTTTTTATTTCTTTCCCCCGGAATGAGAGAAAGTATTGTCACCTGTGTCTACCGCGTCTAAAAAGGAAAACTGAATACATTTGCCATAGTTGTACTAAGCCTGTGTGCCTTGGCTCTATAAAAAAAATAAGCAATGATGGTGTCACCAACCGTGACTGGAAGGTCTTGTACGTTTTTTTTTCTGTTTGAACCATGTTTTTTTTTTTACTTTTTATAAGAATTGATTATGATTTTGTTATATTTCTTTAAAAATTAGTTTGAAAAATTGTTTTGTTTTTGAAATGTTGAGACTAGAAGTTAGTTCTCGTAATTTTGTTACAAAAAGTGCCATATTCTAGGAGTTCCCTAATAAAAGGCCGTGATTCTATAATTTTAAGTAAAAACCTATGCCATTGTAAAACCAAATATATAATAAACAAATGTAACCAACATTTCATTTAAAAAAGTGTTTTATTTCATGTTAAATTAACGATTTTATTTCCGGGAGTCCTGGGGACTCCACCAGGTAAATTGTGTATGTATGTCACCGGGTAAATCAAGGGTTAAATATGTTTTCTACGAATTTTAACCACTACTATATCGGACGTGCAGAGCCAAAGTCATTATGAGATAACAAGACTGCGTTAAAATAAATATGATACTATAATATTATTCCACATCCTTAATGTGCGACTGCTATAGTTAATATTAATGGATTTTCGGCGCCACCATACATTTAAAAACTAATGTTTTTGTTTTGTTCAACACAGTGAAGAGATAAGGGTGATCGCTAATTACTCTCATTGAACATGTGTGAAATTTAATGTATAATTTTGTCCAATAAATAGAGAAGTAACTGGTACAAACAGTCACTTCTCATCCGAGAGTACTCGGGAAAGTAATACTTGTTTAATTTAATGTTTTCCTACTGCCCCTGTAAAAACTCTCAGATCAAGGTGTCAATGTGTGCCGGTTCCCTATTGAATTTGCAGTATTTGTGCGGGCTTCACTAACTTGGTCCCGTACAAATACGTTTCTAATTTTCTCATTATCAAAACGAAAATTTCTTCTGAAATCATAAGATTTGTGCCGACATAACTACTAAGGACAATGACGTTACAATATGGAGACGCGTTGTAAAACTCTCAAGGCAGCAATCAAAAGACATGTCAATTGTCGTGCTTTAGATTTCGTCGTTTAAGTAATTCTACCATTACTTTCTTCAGGCAGGTAAGTACCATAATATTGATCATCCTGATTTGATAGCTCGTAGTAGGATCCACGCTCACGCGAACGCTGGCTGCATAATAAAATAGTAACCAAGTAAGATCCAACACGGCCCATCTACAAACAAACAAATTTATAGACAGTAAAAATGCCTATTGGTCGAGTTAAATAACCAAAAATAATTTTCCAACAACCAATTTAAACTCATGACGAAAGAGAAAGGGGCCTTTTTGGCCCGGAGGTCTGTATGCCAGTGATACAAAATGACAGTGTGACATGTTGGCATTCCTTTCAGATAATGGTGGCATATAATTGAATTTAGATAGTGCTTCTGTAGTCTGACTGCCATCTCACTTCTCTGCCATTCCTCTGCTCCCCTCACCCTAATACACAAATTTTCTTCTATTGGGATATTCGTTACTTTATCTACGTTTTATAAATAATTTATCCACAATTTCTCTACAGTTAGTTTAATACATATTTTCATTCCTCATTAGCAATCATAAAAAAAAGATCGATATTTTTGGGCTTTTTGTATGAAACAAATTGGTCCTCTATTTAACCTCAGATATGCCAATATATAGACAGTACAATTCTCATTCGGAGCCTACAATATTATAGCCTAAAATATTTTTTAAATAAAAATGTTCGAAATTTCAAAATATTACCTCACGGCAGGAAAATGAAACTCTCAGTTACATTTTTGTTGTTTGTTTTTGGGGTGTTATGCCGTGTTGCGCTAACTCCTTCTTTAGCCGACGTTTCGGACAGTGTTGCAGTGTCCATCACATCTTCGGATCTACCGGATCTGCCCTGATGATGGACACTGCAACGCTGTCCGAAACGTCGGCTAAAGAAGGAGTTAGCGCAACACGGGCATAACACCCCAAAAACAAACAACAAAAATGCTTTTGGCCGTGAGAATCTAAAAACTTACCTGATCTCAGTTACATTTTTATTTCAGTGAGACAATAAATTATAGATACAGGTAAAATCATTAATTAATAAGGTAGAACGATAGAATTCTACCTTGCATGATATAATCAAGACCCAGTAGGTATGGCCTCACAATATGCACATTCCTGGCAGGAACATGGATACTGTCTGAAAAAGAAAATCGATTCATTTTGCGGTGAATTTAAATTAAGGCTATTACAAATAGCACAAATTAGGAACAAAACAAAGAAAGATTCTCACCTGTATACAAACTGACGGACATCTCGCTAATATTGGATAAACAATACATTCAAAACTACACAACAACGGCGTAGTTCGAGATCAAAATATCAAACAACCATAAATGTTCCACTCAGCCAGCACTCACCTTTCAAAAGTTTATTCTATGGACTTTCAGAGTTTTTCATTGATGGATCTAGTTAGGCAACAATATGACGTCACAATATTCACAGTTCTAATTTTCAATCGGAGTTATACCCCCCTGTTGGCAATCTTCCTGACAAAAAGATGGTTAGGTATTCATAAATAAAAGACACAATTCAGAGTATATTTTCATTTTATTTTTATAAATAGTTTACAAATGAATAAATTAATATACAAAGTATCGAATAGCAGTGGTAATGATTGGCTAAAAACAAATCAATAGATACATCAAACCAAATAAATAAATTCTTATGTCCTGTTTCTTACAAAAATGAAATACAAAATATAAAAATAACATTAAGTTTAAAATAAGAAACTTTTAACGCTACCACAGACAAAGCGTAGGTAAGGACCTGATTTTCATTATGTAAAAATTATGCTCCACGATACTGATTACATAAATTTCACATAATTTTTTTATATAGGTACTGAAGCAAATAAATGAATATAATGTTTTGTGGTACCTACCTAATGAAAATAATGCTTTTATAGAAAGTAATAAAATTAAGCTTCAAAGAACTTAAATATGCCCTATAAAAAGCTATAAGGTATGCATATGATTTTAAATTATAATGTTAAATGAAAATAATAATTATAGTAAATAAATGCACAGCATAAATTAGTGTAAACCTAGAAATTAAAAGCCAGATGCATCGCACAAATGTCCCTCTAAATATTCCATTCTCAAACCGGGACTAAGATAGATTGAAAAAAAAAATGACTGTCACCAAATACTAGGGTTGGGTATGAAAGGGTTGATGAAATTATTATTATTTTTAAGTACAGAGCCTTGCCTCTTATCACTCAGATTACGATGATTAGAGGCGCATTATTTAAGGATTGTTTTAATAACTCTTGACACGGATGCCTTTGGTACAAAAATACTTTTAAAAATGATTGTTGGAAGAAATATTAATGGACATTACATGCACGGATCTGGTATTGCGCATTTCCCTATATTAGTATAAGTTTTGGCTACGTTTACTTATGTTTTACTAAATACTAAACTGTTAATTTTATGAAATACAAATGAATAATAATATGAAAGAAGCATCTATCGTCTATATTAATTATTGTTAAAATATTCTTGCAAAATAATCTGTTAAGTAGAGGAATTTATGAATAAATGTATTTAGTCCAAATTTCATGCCCCATGTTTAGAAATTGTATGCATATTCTAAATGAGTTTTGTAAACTAAAAACATTTACCATAAGTATTACATGAGATGAAATTATGAAATGAAAACCTAAGTAATAAGGTTCATTATAAACTCCCTATAAAAAATGTTGTAAAAACTGCATATAGAAATATGTACTCAATAAAAATCGTAATAACATTACAAAAGTATGAAATTTATCAATTTTATACCTAGTCAAAATATTAAGGAAATTTCTGATCTAATTTATTATTTAGAGTTACGTATCAAATATAATTTCAAGTATTCCTATCAGTTTCTTGATAGAAAAACTTTTAAACTATGGTCTAAAATTTATCATGAACCCATAGACAACATAAAAGATGCAGACTTAAAAAAAAATTAAATAAATTGTATATTTTAAGTTACAATATTGCAGTAATTTTATTTCTTAGGATATGAATATAAAATTAGAAAATTTCATATTACAAACGAATAATTGCGTCAAAAATCGAGTTAAATAAAAAAATTATTATTACTTGTGATTTCACCATAATCTTAGATATAAGAAATACCGCATGTATAATATCTATGCGTACTCACTGTTCACAATATTATAATAGTTTAGCAAAATGATCCAAAGTGAATAGTCATCACTGATCATGACAAGCTTTATGTTGCAGTGTTAATACACTTATCAAAAATGATGAATAATTGATAATAATGATATTATTACGAATACAGCCTGCTCCGAGTAGACAACCACATATCACACGTCTTGTCTAAAAAGCCTACAACTTCTCATTTCACAAATACGAGTAACAACGACAACCAACTTTTACCAACGATCTTTTATTATATAAATATAGTTAACCATGACACCGTTGCGATTGACTAAGTTGCTACAAATGACTAATAAATAGTTGAGTATCAATTCTAAAATATTGAGTGGCCCATTTTATCATAAGATAATGTTGTAGTAATTAATCTCAAGATGGGAATAATTGATTTAAAAACAGTCTATCCTGTAAGCATGTGACATTTTTCAGGCGCAACTTTCGTCAAAGTTAAGTTAGCCATTTTTGTGCGGATTTTCAATGTCAAAAATCACACTACCTGAGAATTAGATCAAATCAAATGCATATTTTTGATATCCTAGGGATAGTTTTCGTGTTGATGATTTAGGAAACTCCCCAATGCTGGATTTTTCAATTTGAAAACAATTCCACTAGAGAATTAGAATAAGTCACATGCTGGGTACATATTTTTAGTATTCAAAATAAGAAACTTTCTTCAATTCTGGAATTTTCAATGTTGAAAACCATACCACTAGAGAATTAGAACACGCCACATGTTGGGAATACATTTTCATATCCAAATTGATAATGTTTTGTGTAAACTCTCACCGAAGAGAAGCGCCGCCAAAGCAAAGAAATCAAAAGCAAGAGTGTCAAAATTACGATAATAAAAGTAAAAAATCATCACGCTGAGAGTTTTTTGGAACTGTCTGTTTACTTTTAGGAATGGGGGTAGGATATTAGTATTAGTATTCCCAGTGCGTGGCCTGTTCGATGGCCTTGTCTCCGAGGCGGAAGTTGCCGTTCTTGGTGGCAGCGAGGTACTCTCCGGTAACGGCGCGAATGGCGAGGCGGGTGGGCTCGCGCAGCTCGAGGTGGAAGCCGCACGGGTTGTCGGAGTCGCATGTCACGCCCTCGCCGTCCGGGTGCCAGTACTTGCTGTTCTGACCTGGGGAATGAAAACGTGTCATTGTTTTAGTATAAATTAATATAAATAGTAATACAATAAAATCAATCAATCAATTTGTAATGTCTGATAATAACGTAACATATGAATGGAATGTACGTAAGTTCTCACCTTTGAAGTAGACGATACCCTTAGGTCCCCGCTCCACCTGGATGGTCTCGTAGGTGGCCTTGTTGCACTCCAGCTTGGGGCTAGACGAGGACTTGAAGCCAACGAAGCCCTGTTCACACTTCAGCACTAGGATTGGCCTGAAATTAGTACACAAGTTTCTTATATTAATTCGAAAGAATTACAGTGAAACTCTCTTATAAGGTTTTCATGAAAAAAACTTGTATTTTTGTTTCCATTTTCAAGCGACTGAACACTTCTTTGTTGTGAAAACTTTGTATGTACTGCAGAAAAAAGGTGACCGAGGGCAACACCACTATATTCAATCAATTATTGCCTTGTTCATTTTAAGCCTTCAGTGCAGCTATTATTAAAAGACTTCAGAAAAATTAAACCGACTCCTAACAGAACCTAACCAGTGCGTAGCTGACACACTTATCTTCGAACGTGACAAAAGGGGAACTAACGAATAGTGAAAATAGGAATTAATGATAACTTTAATAAAATCTACAGCACAAAACTTCAATTGCACTGCGATAACAGAATTAATGTATTTGTGCAAACTGATAATTTCGAAAGTTTCAAAAAAGTTTAGTATGGAAACCCGCCTGCAATCCCTTATCAAGCCACATATACAAATGCTATTCACTTGCTCAAAAGCATACCAGTAGCAGTCTTCTGCAGGCCAGTGGTATGCGTATCGTGTCATTGCTAGTAACTTGCATGCAGGTGGCTTGTAGCACAGTGTACAAATGCGTGCGGTGTTTTGTTACTTTTTTGCAAATCAATATTTTCACCATCAAAACGAAACCTTGTCAAAAAGCATGCTTTTTTGCTGGCATGTGTATCTGCCATTTGATTAATTTGTCAACACATTTTATATATTTTAATCAATCCGTTTAAATTTTTAAGTTTTGAGTACCCACGAGCAAATAAATGAAAAAAAATAATGCCATTTTCCATACATCAAAATTTTTTCATTCTGAAAATTAAAAATTCCAGACATGTATAATTAATATACTAAGACAACATTTTAACTAATAACTCAACTCAAAACTTTATCACCATAATTACACCAAATATGTCAAGCGCCGATCGCATAAACCGTCAGTTTCAATTAAGTAATGGACAAACAATTTAATTACACATTTTCATGTGCAATTATTAAAATTACATGATTCCCAGGTTACGAATAACCTGAAAATATTTGAAATTTCCTACTACCTGTAATTACTACTGATTTCCTATAAGGTAAGCGGAATATGTAGTGATGGAGGATTAAGCCAGCTTAGGAATTGAACTCACGATGCCTGGGTGGGACCGCAACTAATATTATTATTATGGTTAGGTTACATAAAAATACTTGTGCATTGAAGAAATTACTGTAGTGAGATTGAATTTGAAATAAGTATAATTCGTAATTATTGTCATTTATATTATACAATTTACATTTCAGTAAGATGCAAATAATTATATTTATTGCAAAAAAACGTTAATTTATTTTTAAGAAAATAATTGAATTAATTGCTTTATCTGAGAAATCTGCTCAGTCGGCGTAAAGTGTTCAAATTAATTGTAATGAATAATGCACATTTTAATTGGCCTGTGCAATTGTGTGAAATTACACGCTGTAACCAAAGTATTCATTACAATTTTATGAAAACAATATACCTTATCGTTGCTGTATTCTCAAAGAAAAAAAGTGCTTAAAAATATGTGATTTACTTAGAAGAGAAGTGTTCACACTATCGTAAATGAATAATCAAAGAGCTATACGATAATTAGAGACGCTACATCATATATAATATCTGGATGAAGCGGGTTCAACTGAGAGTGGTGACCGGGATCGGCAGTTTTAATCATTCGCCAAATGAACATATGTACTTCTAATTCCTCTTTCAGCGGTCGTCGGTACTACTAGTACTAACTAAAGCCACCGTGTCGAAAAGCTTGGCTGTTCGATCATCCTTTCCTTAAGGCAAATCCATCGTTCGATCCCTTTCCATATCGTTTTGATATTTCACACGTCTACCGCGATAGTTAATCCAAGGCAACCCCCAACTAAATATAATATAGTGATATTTTCTACAAATCGATATTGAATTAATGGATGTTTCCATTCAGTTGGTTCAGAAATTGAAGATATTTTATTAATTCTATCAGTTAGGGCAATTGTAGAGGATATTTTCAATTGGTCGGTAGTAATTACCTGTTGATGAGGTAGAAGTAGTATTTGCAGTTCTCATCCACCGTATCAATATTGGCATAGAGGTGTCCTGAGCGCTTGGTGGTGATGTACTTCCCGTTGTTGGCGCGGAAGGACACGGAGCCGTCTCCCTGCCACTCCAGGTCAAACAAGGCGTTGGAGGATCTGCAAACAAAGAAGTTGGGTTAGGTTAGGTTGGAGGTTGCTAAGGAGAGGGTCTGCTACCAACCATATGCACCTAAGTTATATGCTGTTTTTTTTTAAATTTTTTTTTTTTATTTTTTTATTTTTTTATATTAACTCCACACAGGAGGCCCTGAAGAAAATAATTTCCCTCAGGGCCTATGTCATCTTTGGGGATGCTGTGTGGAGGGTCTTTTTGTGGTGAGGAAGGAGTGAACATGGGTCTTGAAGAGTCCCATGTTGTAGGAGGGAGGAAACACAGAGGCCGGCAGTTCGTTCCACAGCCGAGCTGTTGAACTTAAGAACGAATCGTAGAAGCGACCCGTTCTCATGTGACAAGTGTCAACTGTGTACAAATGTTGGGCACGCGTTTGGTGTGTATCCCGACTACGCACCGGTGCCGAAGGGATCAATGACGCTAGTTCCTCAGAGCATCTTCTATTGTAATACCGATAGAACAAGGACAGCATACCTACCTGACGCCTGTGCTCTAAAGATTGCAGTCCGTTTGTTAAGATTGGGGAATCTATCAAACGGACCGCCCGTTTTTGCACAGAGTCTAGGGTTTTTTTCAGGTATTTAGGGGCTCCGGACCAGAGATGGCTGCCAAATTCGACAGTAGGGCGCACTTGCGATTTGTACAGGGTCAGCAGTTGTGTATTATTAAAGTATCTGCGGGCCCTGTACAGTACGCCCGGCTTCTGAGAGGCCAACTTTACTCTGGCTTCGATGGAGCCCCCGTACCTGAGCTGGTCACTTATAGTTATACCAAGCATATCAATGGAAGGCCTGTTCGGAAGATTGCTTCCGTTGAAGGAGACTAGATTATCATTTGGATCCCTTTTAGACGTAATCAGACAGGATTGGGTCTTTGAAACATTAAATTCGACGAGATTATTTTTACCCCAGGAGGAAATACTCTCGAGATAACCGTCCATTCTCTGCTTCAAAGCCCTCCGAGCCGTTGGAGTTTGTGTGCCCTTTGGGGGCTTGTCAAACAAAAAGCAATCATGAACTGTACTGTCATCCGCGTAACAATGAATCGGTGCACATGTCAAAAGGTCATTGATGTGCAACAAAAACAAAGTCGGAGACAGAACCGATCCCTGTGGGACGCCAGCATTTATGGAGTGCGAGGAAGAGGTGAAACCGTCAGCAACCGCCTGAATCGACCTATCCCTTAAAAAGTCAGCAATCCACGTACACAGGGATGCGGGAAGTCCGTAAGAATGCAATTTGTTGACAAGTCCTCGGTGCCAGACCCGGTCAAAGGCCTTGGATATGTCTAGTGCGACCGTTTGGGTCTCACCGTGACGTTCCAGGCACCGCCCCCAAACATGCGTCACATACGCGAGAAGATCACCGCACGAGCGGTTCCGCCGGAATCTGTATTGACGGTCGTTGATAATTTTGTTCTTCTCGAGGTATGTGAGCAGTTTGTTGTTGATCACACGTTCCATCACTTTGGACAGAACTGATGTGATCGCTATGGGGCGGTAGTTGGCCGGGTTGGAGCGGTCACCTTTCTTGGGAATAGGGTGAATGACCGTTTTTTTCCAACCAGAGGGCACAGTGCCACACTTCAGGGACATTTTGAAGAGCTTTGTCAAAACTGGAAATATTTCCGCAGCACACCTCTGCAATACCAGGGCAGGTATTCCATCAGGTCCACTAGCTTTGTTAACATCGTATAGACGTGGAGTACATCCCGATGCCGGATCCTCAGCTTTTTCATATAGAAGCCGCAGTGAGGAACCGACGGCGGAACAGCACCTCCGTCGTCGAGGGTCGAGTTTTCCGCAAACATTTTCCCTAATAGGTTAGCCTTTTCGGTGGCGGTGTTTGCTAGTGAGCCGTCAGGTCTGGTAAGAGGTGGCAAACTGGGTTTGCGAAAATTCCGACCTATTGAGCCCGCAAGCGACCAGAATGCTCTGCTGCCATGCGGGCAGGCAGCCAGCTTTTTGCTGATCTGCAGGTCGTGTTCGAATTTTGACCTATTAATGATTCTCTTGCATTCCTTTGCCGATTTGTTGTATGCTGATCTGCTTTCGGGCATCAATGTCATATGCCTATTGTGATCTCCTTATTCCCTTGACAGTAGTACCTTAAATTCTTGATCGTCGATGTTAAATTTTCGCCATGCGCCAACTGATCCTATTTTCCTAATAACTTTATGTTTATGTGAATTGTAGTCTTACCATATAACGTGTTTATATATTTATAAAAATAGTACATAATCTACCGTAAGGATACGCTGACAAACAAGAGGTTAATACAGTTCATCATGGTTGATATTGGGTATTTATTGTAATGAACGCATGTCTAAATGTATGAAGGAGATATTCGTGAATGAAAGAGATAGCATTATTAGGCCAACTGGTTTACTGGTATATTAATTGGTATTTAATTGGTACGTCTTCAGTTTTTTCTTGTCTCAGTAGATACCTTTGAAGTAACATGTACCAGTAGTGCGAAAATAAACGTGTAAATAGTGTACCTACACCCCAGTATTATTATTTAAAGTCTACCCATCATTGTAATACACAAGATTATCCACTAAATCTCTACCAGATGAATACACAAAGTATTTTACAAAGAGGAACCAGTCCATTACAAATTGGCGCAGTTGGTATTTACCATTATTATTGTCTCTGGGTTTCACAATATGGCTATGAAGTTTGTCGACTGTCACCAGAAACAAAGGGAGATATGGCATGGAAATTTGCCAACTATCACCAGAAACAAAGGGTGATATGGCATGGAAGTTTGCCAACTATCACCAGAAACAAAGGGTCACATGTCATGGAAGTTTGCTGACTGTCACCAGAAACAAAGGGAGATATGGCATGGTAGTTTGCTGACTGTCACCAAAATGCACAGACTGTGAAAGAACAAAGGTGAACCATTTTGGTGACACTTTTGTGCGCGGTTTACAGGAAAATCCCTTGTTTCTATTATCCATGCTTATTTTCATCAAGGTGGGATATTGAAACTTCAGGTGAATCAGTATTATTTCTTCTTCAACCTCTCCATATTTTCCATGGCTATTAGTGTTCATAATATATGTATTTATAAGAAGAACCTGTAGCACCTTTAATAGATTATGCACAAATATCGATGTGTTCAATACGAGCCTCGCAGGATTCATAGCATTCCTAAGAGAGTAGCGTTCGATCGTTGCGGGAAACTTAGTAGTGTTAGTGTGTGTATTGTTTTTGTATGGGTTGAATCTGTAGTCTTTTTATTTTTATTTTTTTGGAGATTTTCCTTTTCTACTAGTTAGTATTTATATTGTATTGTATTATTTATATTCATATGTTTTTCTACCTATATATAAAATGAATCTTCTGTGGAAACTTTACTGGTTTATGCAACTTGGTAAAAATGATTTGTATTAAAATATATTTGTATAACTGTTTGTTTCCCAAATAAAATAAAATAAAATACGTAATAGTAATAAAAAAAAATAAAAAAATATATATATATAATTCCCAGCAGCTGCGGGTCTCACAAGGTGGCCTGATGTTTGAAGTTATAATGTAATGTATCCATCTTACTTCTTGTCTCCTGAAGCCTGGATGCCACCGCCTGTCTCCAGGGTCCAGTAGCGGTCCTGCATGGTGCGCACGTACCAGCGCCGAGTTGACCAGTCGAACTCCAGCTGGAAGGTCTCGTGGTCGGAGATCTCATCCTGGTTGGCTGTCACATCCACACCTGGAAAAAAATAAATAATTTGTTTTTAAAAAAAGTTGACTTTATATGGAGGAAAAATCTTTACATTTGACACCCACCGTGGTAGAGTGGTGAGGCTTTCGACTAGCCATACGAAGGTCGCAGGTTCAAATCCCAACGTGCGCAAGTAAATTTTATTTTGGGTTATTTTTCACAATTCATTCATTAAAAAATAAGTATTATATTTGTGGCAGGTTCCATAGTGAAAGATACTGGTGTAAAACCAACGTAGAATGGCCATGACCAGATCTGAATAGCCAGGTACTTTCACACCTTAATCTTCCCCAGTTAATAATAATATTTGTATGGCGCCGTTTTCGTTAAAAAAAACACTTCTGAATCACTGGACCAGTTAAAAATATGTAGGTATATATAATTCGAGCTAGTTATCGACAATTTATTTCGAAACGAAAATCATCGCCCCCTTGAGACGAGATTTTAAATTCGAAGACCACAAAGTGTCATAGACAAAATAATGTTCCTGGTACAATCAGCAGTCCACACAAGAACCCAAGGTTCGTAGAAAATATACAGTTTTTAACAGCACTACCTATCCGTAGTAAAAAACGTAGATGTCATTATTTTGTGTTCCGGTGATATTTTTTTTCATTTGAAACTATCAATTTCTATCACACGTCGCCATTTTTACGCATCGCGACTGGATCACGTGATGTGCGTTCTCTCTCTTCTATGTTGCCGTGCTGCTGGAACGAGACGTAGTGCGTATCACGTGACCCGCTAGGCTGAACCCAACTACTCAATTGCGATGCAAAATTAAATACTTGGGAATCATAATAGATAACAAGTTAAAATTTAACACTAACTTTGAAATTTTAAATAAAAAAATTGCGAAAAAGGTTAATTTCTTAAGTAGGATAAAATGAAAATTGGACATTAAAACAAGGATATTGGTCTACAATACCACTGTAGCATCCCATCTGAATTATTGTACAAGTGTAATATTTCTAAGTAACAAAACCCAAATTAAGAGAATGGAAGTAATCCAGAACAGAGGCATGAGGTCAATACTGTGTTGTAGCAGGTACACCAGAATAAAAACCATGCAACGTCAACTCAATCTTTTAAGTGTGTGGCAACGATTAGTTTATAATACCTTAGTGTTTATTTATAAGCTAAAAAATAAAATGTTACCTGACTATATGTCAAAGAATGTTATAATTAATAGTGCAGTTCATTTATATCCTACGAGAAACTGCAACGATTTTAGGCTTCCTAAAACACATTTATCGGGAACACAAAACAATATTTATTATAAAGGTTTTAAAATGTTCAATGAACTCCCGGTAATTGTTAAGGAAGCTAAAAGTCTTGCAGTTTTTCGTGGATTATGTCTCAATGTTGTGAAATCTAAATTTTAGTATGTAAGTAATAAATAATATTGTAGTAGTCATAAAAAATAATATATTAGGTATAAGATGTAAACTCTTATAACTAAATAAAATATACATAAAAAAAAAATAATAAAAAATTACATCTCCATTTTTAGTCCAAATATGCTCAGTAATCGCTGGTAAATATTCTTCGTATACGTGCTGTTACACCCCGCATATTAAGTATATATTATTTTCTATGAACCTTGCAGTCCACCCCTGCTATTTGATTTACGGCTGTCTGCTAATCGAACTTAGTGCCATCTCTAGTCCCTAAGGCTGAATAAGTACCATAATCCTAATTGCGATACGAGTAGAAACTAGAAATCCGCCAAGATTCATTTTGCGATCATTTATTGAATTATTTCTATCCCGAGGAGGTGTACGCTTCGCCCATCATGACCTATAAATCTCGCGCCACTAAGGCGTGATTCGACTAGTAATATTAGTGTGATTAAAGTTTACATTATTTTACATTGGTAGGATGTAAGTATTGCCAGGATGTTATTAAACGTTATATAGCTACAAATGGATGATGGCAACCTCGGCACAGGGGTGCAGTTTTAAACGGTTTGCTTACGATGTTTATTTTATCAATATTCTCATCGACTTTTATGTGACATCTTTATAGCGAAAGATTAAATTAGCATATATTCTCTTCCCTGCGGAACCACAATTCTACTAGAATAGGCGGTTTGCTATAATTAATTTGATTTATAGAAATAATCGTCTGGAATTTCTCGAAACCAGCAAATAAAACGTCACATCGTTATTTTTTTGCTAAGTAAATAGTTAGGTACCTATTAATATGAACTACGAGAATTAAATAGTGATACCCACTGACCCTACTATGTCTACCACTCTGATATAAACCTAATAAGTATCTACTCAATAGCTTACTTTGTGGTGATAGGAGATTCAGGATGTAATAGGCGTTAGGTAGGATCACGATTTTAATATTGATAAGTATTTCATGCGTGCGAAGTTCCAGGATGAATGACTCGAGAGGCAACACCCACCGGAATACTAATGTCTTTATTTCCTGTGTAGCCTCAATATCCTGTGTATATCCTACATCCTGACGACCCGTACAAACGACACGTAGTAAACCTGAGTATTTACGCTTAGTCTTACTTCTAACCCGTGGAACACACGAGCATGCATTAATAATTTGCTACATGTCTGCCTTAGCTGAACGTGCGAATTCTATAATCGTGATCTCTAGAGAAGTAAATCTTTTTAAAGGAAATAAGGAACAGCAATAGATGAATACGACGATGCATGGAGCAGGGCTGTCTGAACTACCTTACCTAAAAAAAACAAACAATAATTCGGGCCTTCCGGTTGCAATTTGCGACTTTCTCGACGAAGGCTACCTGAAGGAAAATGGTTTTATACATCGGCATCACGCCTTGGAAGAACTCAAGGATCGAATTCAGAAGGAAATCACCGCTATACACTTCAAGATGTGCCGAAATGCGTCTAAATTATGCGTCCAAAAATTCAGAAATAGCCTTCATCAATGTATCGCTGCTCGGGGTTATCATCTTTCTGGTGTCATCTTCAGGATTTGATGCATAAAACGGCATGATGTACCGAATAAAATAAAATAAACCCCATTTCTGCAAGTTGTGCCGTTTTTTTAAATAGTCCTTCAAAACTGCACTGTCCGTGTTTGCACTGACTGTTTTGCCGCACCCTGTAATTCTAAATCTATTTTTGTTCGCGCACGAAAATTAGTCTGCGTAATTCGAAAAAACTCAATTTGTGCAAAAATATATCATATTATTCAATCATATACAAAATCTGACAGGCATGTCGCGACTATAATCGGTCGGGAAATTTCGATTACACTGAAAGAAAAATTCGGCGAAAAATTACGTCGTATTTAAAAAAAATAATTATATCTTTATTTATCTGTATTTACGGCCGCGAAATTTCGATTTACACAGATACTTTTACGCGTTCATTTTAAATATCTGTAGGTAATTGGAAGCCCTGCCGCAACGAAAATCGGCCGCGAAATTTCGATTTATACGTTAATATATGAATTAACTTCGAATATCTGTATTTGATGACCGGTCGAGACAGTAATCAGTTGCGAAATTTCATTTACACGAGAATAAATCGTCTTATTACGAATTTACTTCGAATACCTGACTGAATTTGATCGTGCGTCCGCGGAAAAAAACGTTTGAATGTTTCGGACACTCTTACAATGTCCTTTAGCAGGGCAGATCTCAAGAAGCAGCAACCCAAAAATCAACCAACACTAGCAGAAAACCATTCCGTAAAATTTCATGATAATTCCGGGTTTTCCTGGTTCTACCTGGAAACTTGTGTCTATAAACGTAGCACCCGTGTCAGTGAGACATGCATGTCAATTATTTTCCCATCAACTAAGACAATAAACTCTGCCAACTTAATTATTATCGGTGGACCACCCGCTGATCACGGTTGTCTCTGCTTAGTTTATGGCTAAATTAAAACCGGAACATGGCCACCCATCTAATCTCTGCAGATAAGTAAAACCATGACGGGGCATAATCGTCTAATTCAATGAACTTTGCTGCTTTCCCACGCGCCACGGAGAGGTGTTTTAATTACAATTTAGAAATACGTAGGTACACCAAATTTAAAAACTAAACCAACAACACTAAATTGGTTTTCATTAATCATTTAGTTATTTGATTTAAATTATAAAATAGAAAATCCGTGGGCTAAAGCAGCAAAACCTAGCAAAGCTTTCAGCCTTGAGTGTCTAGGTTAATGCAACAAAGTAAGTATTTTTTTTACTTGATTGCTCATATATGAGGTATGTTCGAGAGCATCTAACTGAAAGTGTATAGGTAATATAAGTACCTTCACATGGGCCGGTATTTCAGTAATGTTATCGTGTTCAGTAATGTTAAGTCCGGATTGGGTTTTCAAGAAACCTACACGATAGCAAGTTGACGAACGTAAATATCTCTGAAGCCGAGCTTAAAAAGCAATTGAAATACCGGCCCTATATATCACTGGCTAGTAATTTAATTTAAATAATAGTATGCCGTTTTTGTTTTTCTTTAATAGTTAGACATCTTTTTACGTACGCTCATCTGTGGATTCCGAATTTGAAAGTCAGCCACTTCCCGCGCCGCTGGGCGCGGCACTGTTCATGCTCTGCTTCGCGGAAATAATGAGCGCTGATTCTCTTCTCGCCTTCGACGCTCCCAATACTTATTCTTATTTACTTATATTAGTCTTATTCACTGTTGGCATCCGATGGAATATTCACTCGTTGGTGAAACAATAAATTGCTCAAATCTGACGGGAAGATTGGGGCCCGCCGTTGATTGACAATGGGAGAGGACATGAATGGACGAATGGACCATAGCGTGCTAGTTAGGTACTTTTTGGCGACTGGTGAAAAATTATTTGTTGATATTCAATGACGTTACGATACATATAGACGCGCTGTAGAAATCTCAAAGCAAAAAGTACGTCAATTGTAGTGTAATCTAAGTAAATTTAATTTAAAAAGTGCCAAAGAGTTTTAATTACTCGGCAAACACTAGTAAAAGCCAAGAAATTACATTTCATTTGTAAATACACGCAAATTACACATTTTTTCGACTATTATTATAAATATGTACAGTTTTTTACCGTCCGAAGATGTTATGCGTCATATAGAAAATGCAAGGTCGACTAGAGTAGAGGTCTGGGCTCGCAACAGCCTAATCACGAAGTCAGTGCAATCGACAAACAAACTTCACTGTTTAAAATAGTCTAATCACTCTTTAATTTATAATATGTTGATTTGCTTGCAGTAAAACAACAAACAAATCGACACTAACAACGAGTATTAAGAAGAATCGCCGCGATTTGCAAACAGTTGTTGCTCTATTATGGCGTGGTACTAACTTATCACTTGACACCTCAAAATCCGTCAGGCGCTCGGACTTGAAACTCTAGTCGGCCTTGAGTTAGTATTATCGTTTATTTCATTTACATACATACATACATATGAATTATTATGTAGGTACGTATGTATGTATATTACAATTTTTTAATTAACTGTCAGAAAAAATAAAGATGATTGGTAAAAAAGATCGTTGGACCTCGGGGAAAGAACTAAACCCATATTATAACAAAATACCAAGTAGTTTTACATACTTTTTATGAATTGCCTCTCATTTTATTCCAATTGGATCATATTTATTATCTTATTAAAGTAATTTCACCCTGTCATTTTTTTGTAGAGATTTTTTCTTTATTTTAATAATTAATTTATAAATGTTTGAATATGCATCGCCATTTAAATTAAATGACGCGCTCTACCGCCCTAACCGCGGCAAAGTCATTAGCGAAATATCTTATAAAGATATAATACAGAGATATTATAACACGGCGATACATCTTATTAAGTTGTAATAAAAACAAGTCATTTTTTAATTTTACCCATATAAACAAAACAACTTTTTTACCTTAAAGACGTTGGAATTTCGAAAAAGTTATTTACATTTTTTTTACTATCATGTAGAATCACCTCGCAGCTAGTGTACTTTACACCTGGAGCGGATACCTATTATTAAAAGTATATATTTTAAGGTTCTTTGGAACGATTATTCCTCAAATTTTTTTTGGTGAATCCACGCGGAGAAAAATGATAATCCGGTTAAAATGTGCATTTTCCTTGATTTGACGAAATGCGAAAATAATCAGATTTTCATGAACACGTGTTCCGACAACATCGTGATAGTATATTTGTAATTTACTAAAAGTTTACCGGGAAACCTGTTAATTCATTCGTCCCGATTACCAATAATTTGAAGAGATTCTAGATAAATTAGCAATACTATTTTTTCTCTACGCAAATTAAGGATTTATTCTATAAACCTCCTCTATCGAATCCAACAACAATAAATATTAAGGCGGTGCACTACGTCGTGTAATATTTTAAATTGAGCCGCTATCAATAATAACCTTTACGTAGATGGCAATAAGGTTTAAAATCCCGCTTAACACCATCCCCCTGTTTTGATTTATGCAACAAGAAACATGGCAAAAAAGTGCTTTTTATATTATTTTGTCGATGTTCAGGCATAAATATTTAATTTTTTTTCGATCATTTTATAAATAACTTAATTTTCCACATCATAAAATAAAATCATAACCGAAAATGGGTTCATAAGTAGGAGATTGAACTTTAAAGCAGTTTTCATAGGCCTTGTACATTATTTTTTCTGGGCTTATAAAAGGACTTCTCTAAAAAATACTCGATTATTTCAAAGGCCAAGATGTATTCTACTCGCAGTATTTAATTAAAGCACCTGAAAATTTTCTAGGCGACCAAATTTTCAAACCAAAAACACATGATTTTGCATTACTACGTATGGCATCGCCTTAAACCTGTGTTCGCAGTATACTTACACGATATTATAAATAATATAGGGCACGCTGATTCGTAGCAATGTCCACCGTTGTCGGGATATTTAGTTTACGGTAAAATGTATGGTTTCTTTGCAAAAAGGACAAACTTTTTCAATGCTTACAATGATTTAAAATATTCGTATAAAATTACGATTTTGACTTTGTGGCTTTGTCTTCAGCCATGCGAAAAGGCGTAATAATATTATCATGAGGAATTCCGAAGTAATAAGCAACTTCCTGGTGAATTCACTTCAATTTGTATTACGTCCCCGCAGTCAGTTTCTGGACTGCTTTAGGCTCCTTCCACTCAAGAGATAAATCAATAGAACTGTATCGTCGTCAGTTGTGGTCGTGTCCGTATGCCCAAAGTAAGCCCAACTTTTCCTTACTTCTGGCCCGGTATATCAGTCAGTCCGTATCCTCGCTAATGTGCGACATTCCTAGCGCAAATTTAAGCGGACTAAATTGGCCGCTGAAGCCTTGGTAAGCCGCAGAATAGTTCCATTTTTAGACACCGGGCAGTAACAAATATGAAATATGACGTTTACGTAAGTAATTAAGTACTCTCATCTAACCGAAATTTACGTAAATTGCATCATTTTATCAGTATGGACTGTTACATTCATCGAGCGATGGGTGATGTTGATGTTATTAATTGATAATCAATCAAAAATACACAAATAGTCTGGTAAGGTATTATACGAGTAATTTTTCGACGTCAGGACAGTGTTTTCAGCGGTTTGTTTGTTATAATTTAATTTGTCACAGTGCATTGACTACAGCAAAACAAATACTATTTAAAAATAGTATCCTCGCGTATAGCACGATGCTGATTGAAGTGGGGAACTTTATCAAAAAATCAAATTACAAAATAGCCCGCCTAAAACATTTGACAATGACGTAGGAGCATAGATATACCACTCACAAAGTATCGAAAATCAAGTACTTTCCTCTAATAAAATCATAGACAATACGTATAATATGGCCGGTACTAGGCTTACGACATATACACAGTTAAGTTCCAAATCGCACTAAGCTCGACATTAAAATGAACTAATGTAGCGGGCCTATATGTATCGTAAAGATTTCAGTCCATATTTTGTTGAGTGATAAAACATTTTCAAATACTGAAATTCTTCCGGGGTTTAGGCAAAGAAAGATCTTACGTAAAATGGCGACTTTCTTCAAATTAGCACAAATCTAGGGTTTGTCTATTCGGTGGATTTTTCTCTTTTCTATATGGTTATGGAATATATTCAGCACATATACCGTAAGGAACAAGATCAACTGAAATAACCGCAGTGTTCGACCAAGAGTGTATAATGCTAATTAATGTAGTATGGCTCTAACAGTTACGATATTTCACTAGAAAAAATCCACAGCAGCTGGGAGACGGTAAACTGTATCTATTGATTAATTCGAGTAACCAGACTTCAACGGTAGAAAAAACCAATTAAATCCATGGAATTTACAGGCGAATAATTTGAATTACGAACGGCGGACGATCTGTCAAGTATTCCTGATATCTTATAGCGAGTCTATTAACGATACAATCCGTGAAAAATATCGGGATATTATAAAGTGAATAATTGTAGGATTGTTAAATTTGTATGTTAGCAAAAAAGCGCAGAACCTTGAAAAATCACGAAATCTAACATTATTTGTCAAGATTAACATTAAGAAATACACATTTCTAATATAGAAAAAAAAATCCGGTAAACAAAATATTATATTAGAGGTAGGTACTTTATCACTTGACTGAATTCTTGTAAAAGGAAATCACTACATGGAGAAAAATGAGTTTGCTGATTTATAAAATCCTGTCAAAAATGGGATTGCAGGCCATTTCCTGATAAACTTTTAGTAAATTCATTATTTTTATTTTTTATTTATTCAATAATATTGTTATTGGGTTTATAAAAACAGTTTATTTTTAAACAAGTTCTGCTGTGTAATTATTATTACGCGTGACAGCTGTTTCGCCCTCTAAAGGGATTATCAAACTGTCTTGTTTTTGTCTTGTTCTCAGTTTGATAATGCCTTTAGAGGGCGAAACAGCTGTCACGCGTAATAATAATTACACAGCAGAACTTGTTTAAAAATAAACTATTTTTATAAACCCAATAACAATATTATTGAATATATAAAAAATAAAAATAATAAAATGGAGTTCTACAAATTAAACTTAATAACAATAAATAAAAAAAAAAATAGTACATTCATAATGTATCCGAACACGTTTTCATGCACCTGCGTTTTCCTGATAATATACAATGACTAATTGCGGAAATATTAGAAATTTTATGAATACGTGTTCCGATAACGCAATAACATATTCGTGTTTTACTGAAAGTTTATTAGGAAACCTATCAATTCATTCGTTAAAGGCCTGCAATCCCACTTTAATCCGGAATACGAATAATTTGAAGAGATTCTTGATAAATTAATAATATTTTATATCATTAAGTTTTCTCCGAGTACTCATTCGGAAAAGGTTGGGAACCTGTGTTTCAAACATTAATGTATCAAAAACAAATTCTGTATTCAGTCATCATTAAATTAGAAGTGCAAATGGATGTCACAGTTGAGATAATATTGACAAATTAACGTTATTAATTATTTTGCAATCGAACCGGAAAGACAATCCATTAATTCTTCATAATATTATTTAAATTATTCGGTAAGCAGGCAGATCGAATAAATGTCCATCTATTTATATTATCAATACTTCACTTAATTTATTAAAAAACTTAAAGTCCAAAAAGTCCCGCTGTTTGCGAAAAGCAAACAAAATGAAAGAGATAGAATTGTCATTGAAATTAAAAATCTAAACAAATAAATAATACAGTAGGTATTAGGTATGGTATACATATTGATTTGAAAGTAATATGGTGATTATTTTTTGGGTTACTATGCCCTATTTCGCTTCTTCATTTACAGCCAACGTTTCTATTTAACAACAATATTAACGACGGGACTAAGCTTAATAATTCTTGGTATCTGGTACTTGCAGGCTACACCAAAACAAAACCACGAAAACCACATTCATTTCAATTATTATTATTATATTGAATTACCGGCTCTAAAAGAATGAACGCTTGAAATGCGGTAACACTTATACATACATTAACACACACTTCATCATAATCCACTCGCGATAAATGAACAAAAATCAATTTACGTTGATAATGTATTATGACGATACAAAGAATTTTATTTGTAAATAAATATTTGAATTTTCATGAACACGTGTTCCGACATCATGAAATATTCGTAATTTGCTAAAAGTTTATCTGAAAACCTGTTACATCATTCGTAAGGCCTGCAATCCCGTTTTTAACCGGATTTACAAATCATTTGAAGAGATTCTCAATAAATTAGCATTAGTCATTTTTCTTCGTGTACCTTGATGACGGACACTGCAAAGCTGTCCGAAAAGTTGGCTAAATGGGAGGAAGCGCAACACGGCGTAGTAACCCAAAAATGAATAGTTCAGTAGGTACCACCACCCACCTAAATGAGCTGTACAATTTGAGGTGTCCAACATACTTTAATAGTTACCAATAGAATATCTCATAATCACTTATAATCTGTGTTTAATTTTGAACCTGAAAGATTTATTCACTGGTTCATTACCAGTAAGATATGTTAAGATAACAAACTTGGAAAACCAGGTATTTATTATCTTGTCATTGCCATGTCAATCAAAAGATCAAGTAGGTATTCGTTTTAACAAAGTTTTTGCTCTCCATTTTTGCTAACTAATTCATTAATAACCTATCCCAATAAGTTTAAAAAAAAACTAAAGAAACATAGAATTTTTATCTGACAGCCGAAAATTCTTTCATCGGACAAATGTAACAGTGCAAAGATAACTGTAATATATTATGCAAATAATATTAATTACTTTAAAATTATTAAGGAGGTGACAGATTATGCCATACGCATCAAAGCGTTTTGTTTAACTCCAAATCGCTCACCATACAATCCCATACCTGTCACACCTGACAGATGATGTGTTATAAGTGTGGACGTGGCGACGATGATGCGCCGTGATCTGCTAGCCAGGCTATATTTAAAAATGATGCGACCTGGGTCAGATCAACTTACCGAGCGCCGTGTTCACGCGGTTGTCTGTCAAGGTGACAGATCCCATACAAAGAAATGATATTCCGCGGAAGTTCCCCAGTTGATCTGACCCCCTTTCCCGAGGAAGATTATAAATTATAACGTAGTGTGATATCTCAACATATAATCTGTATAGACCTATTTTAAAAGACAACAGCTGATAATTGAGGAACAGAATTTTTCAAAATATATAATAGTCATATTACAAAATCAACTCCAAGAGTACATTCACTAGTTTACCGCTTATACTATGCGTAAATAAAGATTAAAAGTTTAAACATTATGCGTGCAAAATTAATAAATAGGTATATTAGATAACTCTAGCAATGATTTATGCTTTGGAAGCAGCATGATTATTTAAAATAAATATTCTGTTATTTAGAAACATGTAGCATTTGATGCGGAAAAAATCTGCATTCGCAAATTGGTACTGTACAACCAGTGTAGTTAGAAATAATATATTATATTAAATTTATTAGCTATAATATGCCTCTGAAGCCCTGACCGAGGAATGAATAATGTTTTATCCACCGTTGCCAACCTTCAATAACAGTTACGCGTTGCTATTGCTCTTTTCGGTTTGCATATTTCCCCCATATTTATAAATTTAAATCGGTACTATGTATTATACGCAACTTGACTCTGCACAAGGTAATACCCGCAGCCAATTTTTAAAAGCGTATATTATTGTAGGTATCAGTTAAATACAGAGCAATTACTAATTGCCTCAGTAGATTGTTTGCAACTCTGCAACAATGTTGCGATAAAAAAATGTTAAAATGATTTATATAAATATCTTATTTTTTTTAACTGAACTTTTTTTTTAAAGGGAGATTCAAAAAAGGGTCAGATCGAAAAATAAATATTCTAGTGGTGTCTAGCGACGAGGCATAACGTGATAAAAAAGGTTAAAAAAAATTGGACGGTTCAGATTAGATAATACATAGCAATAATGAAATATAGTCGATCATCAAAAAGGCTTATCTATAATAAGTCTGCAGGACGAAGGAGTGATGGCTGGAGGGAGTGAGTGGTGCATCCTTATGCATAAAGAAGTATGGATGACATAGAAGACTTCCCCACCATCTCTTCCTTTTCTCCATCCCCTTCCTATAACCTTAAACCTCACAACATTACTTACCACAATTGAGGAAGCCAGTCTTACTGGCTCCGGTTAGCAGGGAGCAGTTGGGGTATTTTATTTATTTATTTATTCATGTAAAAAGTGGAAGTAGACAATAGGAGACCAGCAGGAGTGAAGACATTTTCTAAATGCAATCATGACTATCCAAGAGCTGTTACGCAGATGACGATGACGTTTTTTGTGTGTCACAAAAAATGCATATTTCATTATCTTCAATTTTGGAGAACCTAAACGCCACTTCAAAGTAAACAGAGTGGTTAAGTTTGTTTACAGGCTCCATGCCCGGTCCATGCGGTGAGCCAACCTTAAATATTTGCCATGTTAAAAAAGAACAGATGGGATGACATCCGGATTAAAGATTTCCAATAGCCGCACACTGGAGGTGTCAGTTACATCAACATCATGTGACGATTCACAAAACTTTGTAGCTTTTTACCTCGTTTTTCTTGTGCAACGGAGCATGCAACACTTGGTACCGGCTATATAAGAAGCAAATTGTTTTCTTGCACGCGACCCTGTATCGTATTACCCGGACCCTAAGAACGCTTTTTATTCAAAGAGTGACCTTGCTCTTGAAGTGTTTTGCATAAATTTAACAGGACGATGCTATTAGCGGGCGAATCGACATTAACTTGAAGACTTCTGATGATTGATTCTCGATTGTTCAGATTGAATCAAAGCGGAGTGACAATATCATTAATATTTCGAGAAAGATCGACGATAAAGCGTGTGATGTCTGTCGCGCAAAGAAAAAAAAAACAATTTACAAGCTAAATATGGGTGATTCGACGAGAATATGAAGTTATCTTAATGACTGATTCATGATTGTTTAGGTTGAATCAAGGTGAAGTTCAAGTTGTAAGTGAAATTGTGGAATATCTTTCACACAGAAACAAGTTAAAAAAGTACTGTGGTAAAGAAAAATGCGGAAGGTTGGCGATTTGACGAGAACTTGAAGTGATCTCAATCATTGATTCGTGGTTTGTCAGATTGATTCAACGAAAGTGACAAAGGCACGTATGTCACTGAAAAGTAGAAAATGTTATAAATGGGTAATTAATGATTCTACGGATTGATAGAAAAGTGGGGAGACAGAACGATCAATATGCCGCCTAAGATGTAAGCGAACAGGAAAGCAAGTCGTGCGTAATGAACGGCATACTAAATGAAAATACGAGTAGGCAGGTCAAGGATATCAACTGCAGTGGTTATTATGACGGATTGAATAACTGCAAATTAAAATGGCATTGAAACATTAATTGAGCACGTCACAAAAACACGATATTCCCACGGAGGGTAATGACTGCGATCGCAAATTATTATGCATTGACGACTGAGGACTTCATTGCATGAAATTTATTATAACCCTTGTTTGTATAGCTGTATTCGAATTATACAGGTAAATTTCCAACTTTCCACTTTTTCACCTCATTCCCCTCACCACTTCCGTCAGTTGGGCAGTTAAGAGTTGAGAATCTTGAGTGGTATTGTCATATAGACGGTAACCATAAACTCGTAGTATAAGCGGGAAACAAATGGGTTGGGTTCTCATACAGGCGTTGCGGGTTCAATCCTATACTAGCTAAGTCCTCTATCATTGGATACGTAATATTTAAAACTGCTCCCAACTGTCTGGAGCCAGTGAGACTATGGAATACTCAATTGGGGTATGTTGTGAGGCTCAAGATAGTGCGGAGGGGAAGGATGTGGGGAAGAGAAGGGAAGGGGGATAGAGGAAGGTGAGGAAGTACCTGACTCTGAATATGTAATAATTAACTGTCTGGTCACCAAACAATCTGGAATCTAAACTATCTGGGGTCTAGCACGATAACTTAATAATATTGGATCCATAGATTTAACTTCGGACGTTTGTATTTCAATGTCCCGAGCACGGTTGCGCCGTCGATACCCGAACCGATTTGGACACGAAATGTACCCAATAGGAAATCGTTAATTTGACAACACTGGCGCATCTGTCTACGAATTTGACATTCCTAAACGTCAAACGGCTACGTAAAATTTTAGGTACGAATAAATTGACAAAGTCGAAATGATAAACTAACTATAATAAGTTAATGAGTTCATTTTTTAGGTTTTTCGAAGCTGGAACGGAATCGACTGATCGCGTCTTAGATGAATTAATAAAGTGTATGGATCGTGTGTACGATTTCTTTTAATTCCAAGAACTTCGTTAGTTCACCTTCATTCATTAATAAGCCAGTTTCGCACAATGAACGACATTATTTAAAAGTTGTGTATATTGACTTATTTGATACCTTGGAGGCCGCGCTAACTCTTTACAGACTGTCGGAATTATATTCTGACCGTACTCGCAAATATCGCTTACTGATAATAGATTATAGAGTTTTGTAGATCTACAGTGCTAGATTCACTGAATCACAATTATCGGTGTGCAGTAGTGTGCACAAAACATTCAAACGTGATTTGCCTGTTTTAATTTAATTTAGTTAGGTAAATAGCGTTACAAAACACTCCATGTTTATTCAATGTTGCCACTGTCAAAATAAGTTAATGAACAAACATTAGGGCCATCTCGATAAGGAGAATGAGAGTGGTTTGAAGTCGAGACGGCCATCTGGATCTCGTCACTGAAACTGGGGTGGTAGAACTAGGGGTTCGTTGTTATTATTTAATGAAGACGTACAAATAACAAAGGGGAGGAAGTTTAACGAGAAACAAGCGAACATTCATATTTTAACATGGGGTATAAAATATAATAATGATGTTTCGTAGCGTTTTATTATTATCTCATAGATAATCTTTAGTTAGATTACACCATTATGTGCTTTATGGTCTTGTCACTGAGAGCACCAACGGAGTTTTACACGATGCTTATTTTCGTCCATTTTCCACATGGGTCGTATTTTCATATGGATTCGGGGAAATAAAGGCTATGTGATATTTCGGTGCCGAGTTTCGTACAGTTTAAGATGGCGGACATTACATGGCATTTGTCGTCCGTCATTGTTTTATGTAACTAATATTGCATGGAATAATAATATATTATGTAGGAATGTTGCATGTTTATTTCGTTTTATATAATAAAATGAATTATTTCTTGACGGAAAAGGGAAAGGACAGAAGCTTTCATGTGATGTAATGTTATGTTCAAAGTTTAGGCATTTTTTTTAACGTTTAATTACCTACCGCCTCGAACTATTATTTGTCCTCAAATGGCAACTATCTGTACGAAATCTAAGTCTGAAAATAATTATCGTGTAAAGAAAAGATTTTTCACATTGGTCCCGATAGTTTTTTTGGTGACCCTATAAATCATCAAAATGACAATTCGACACACCTTTAAAAAGTGATATAAAGTCATGAAAAGTGAATAAATAGTTTAGCTTTGTACGTTAGTTTCTTTTCATCACTTTTAATGATATCATTACACTTTTTAAGTATGAGTTGAATTGTCACTGTGTTGAGATATCGTGGAACCAGTTTTTTGTTTTAAACATTTTTCGTCTCCATGGGAAAGAATGAGATATTACAACAGATTAATGTGCGCTTTATGTTTAAACGGGTATTTCAAAGCTCCATAGTTAATTTAGGGACCTGAAAAAAGTTGCGACAGACCACGCTATATTCTTGTGGCTTCGCCTATTTCAGCATATCGCTCGCCATACATTCCCATTTAGATTGTATGGCGAGCGATATGCTGAAATAGGCCAAGCCATGATGCGTAATGCGTAATACGTCAGCCCCATTATATTCTAGACAGAAATGCTGTACAAATATCATAACGCCACATTAATCGCTTGTGAATTGTGTTGCTTCAGATAATATTGAACAATATTTATTCTAACGAATTACTAATATTGTATAATGTAGCAATGCGAAGGCACAAAAATTTATATATTTTTCTGTTAAATAAATGGAAAACTATTCCAATATCAATCTGCCTATAAAAAGCTGCTCAATATCACTACAAAATGTAACACACGTTCAAATTGTTATTGAATTTTCATGGAGCATACATTTAATCTGTACCGACATAATGAGAAATACATTCGATAAGGAACCCAGCAGGAATCTTACTAAAGACAACTTAATAATGGTACCTTAGTAATTAAGTCTGTGTAATGAACGTATGTCCATCTTGAAAAACAGAAACAAATGGATACAAAAAACCTTTATAATAAGTCGTCGGTAGGAACTAAAGACAGGATCAAATAAAAGCATACTGCTAATAACTTCAATGTTCCTTCTCTTTCTTTCTCATGAAAAAGAGGTTAAAATGGAGCTATCGGCCGTACGGCTTTAAAGACGGGATAAATTGCAGGCAATAATTTGTTCCCTCGGGCTTCTGAGTGGTTGAAGTAGGAAAATGCTGCATAAGTACCTACTCGGTACAATCAATGGCACCTGAATTAAAAGCCCACTCACTGACAGGCCATGCCAATATGGCCGCCGATTTTTTACGTTATTAATTTATTTGGTGGTGGATCGATGATGCTTTTTGATGAAGTTCTTATTGCTAATAGTGTAATCACAAACAATTACTTATTTATTCGCACATTATTTTAGGGAACTCCAAAATTCATACAACAACAACTGAATGTTGTGAGGAATGGACTGGGGACTAGGGTAATGTTTCGATTCTGAAAGGTCTAAGAAGCAATTTTGATAAATTTCGATATTATGTTTATTTTTACTTGAAACGAATATGATCTGAAAACAAAATGACATATACATTTTATACTCCGAATATGGTCAGGAACAGCTGGTTAAATTGTTCGGGTACGTGATGACACATTCTGTTTTTATGAAGTAAACTAACCCCTGTGTTATTAATAATTCTATGTGGTGTTTTCTTTGAGTTATTTTAAATTTTAATGGCACATCAAAGTATCTGCTTCATATGAACAAAGATTATTTTTAGTTAACACAAAGCAGAATATTTGTTTGTCTCACAAAACACTTTCAAACGGCGCGCGTCATTACATTTCTGTCCACTCTTTTTAGCCCGCAATAACACCATTTCTACTCATCGTAATTGAATATCAACAATGTATTTGTATCGGTAAAAACTGGATCGATTTAATCCGAGTTTCTTTTAAAAAATTGAATAAATACATTCGACTCAGTTTCTTGCAGAAGATAACATCATACGAAATCAATTCACATCACAGCATGTTTTAATTGTACGAGGTCGGTTCGTCATTTAGATTTTAATGCTGATGGCCGGCAGCAAAAAGATATCAGAAAACCATTGCATTTAATGGACCACTAAATGTTTATTGTTTATCTGATGGAGTTTCGCTAGAAGTGGCAATTCAGGTTACCTTTTCCGAGAACACAATACAGGAGTGGATTAATTAACATTGAGCATAACAATCAGAGACGGACTACGACAAAGTAGTAGGTAGGTACCCGAATACTTTTAAAAAAAATTAAGTATCGTAATATCGTGATCTGGGGTCAACTACCAAAACTGCCTGCATAAAAGGCCAAGACAGACAAGATGGCCGCCTATCTTGTTCAAACGTAATTTCTTACATGATTTCAAATGCTATAGGGCCTTTTTTAGGCATTCATATATTGTTTTTGTTATATGAGGCTTATACTGCTTCTTACATATTTATATTTATACAATTCTGTAATTTAACCAACTTGTCATTTATTGTTAATTTTATTTATCATCAACATTATACATACCTACATACTGTTTTACAATTGTACCATGTTATTGCAAAAATGTTGTCATTATGTACCTGCTGACAAACTACATAAGTAGTTTAGCAGGTTTGAATGTTAATAAATAAAAATCGTTTTCCAACTACATAATAAAAGTCGTCCAGAGAAACATAATAAAAGTAGATTCTTTTTGGGAGATATTTCTAATAGTGATTTGAAATAATTCTATGAAACAACATTTAAAAATATTTGTCAAGGTTTGCAAATTTTTTAATAAATATTTTTACATAAAACGTAATATGATCCCCTTTTCTTATTAAATGTGTTTTTTACTTTCGTGTAAAGTTGTAATTACAGTTTACAAGATATAAACCATTGGTAAGCGACTTTAAAAACTTTATCTATGTTTGAGTTAATAAAATTAATATTTTCAATTGCATGTGCCGATTTGTAATAATAAAATCAAAAGGAGGCTTTCATATGCTTTCAAAAACAGTAATTTATTTCGAAATACGTTCTAAAACAGCGAATTTATCTGGAATCTGAAATATTTCCCGCATATCATCAGCATTTTGACAGCTCACCCAAGAGAAATATTAGAGGCTTCAGGGGTAAATAATGAATGATGAGTTTCGTAAAAATATCTTATCGTCTTACCTTGCTTGACGGACACGTATCTGGAGTTGAGTGCGGCGATGAAGGAAGCCTGTGGCAGCGAGTCCTCGAGGGAGAAGAGCTCGTCCTTGGTGACGGTCTGCGAGCGGGTCTTCAGCACGGCCTTGGACCCGATGGGCGACAGGTAGGCACCGCTGCTATCACGGAGAGCCAGCTACAGACAATACAACAGGATCAATGTTATGCATGTTGAATGTGATCATAAAGTAGTCATGGGTTTGAAAGAGAGTACGAAAACAATGTGCAATTATAGTTTTGAATGATGAATAGGCGCTTAGAGCAGGTGAATGAGTTTGTATATTTGGGAAGTGTGTTTTCGAGAGATTCATAAAAAAAGTAAATCCAGGAAACTCCATTAATGGAAGACCGGCACTAATAAAAAATGTCCAAAGAAAATTAGCAGTCCACAATGGAGTGCTGATATCAACCCTGATGTATGGCAGAGAGGTAAGAAATTGGCGGTGGAAGAATGCGAGTAGACTGAATGTTGTAGAAATGAGATTTTTTTCTTCTAAACTGTAAAAATACTAATTTATTAAAAACATATCTAACCACATAAACGTATTAAAAATATTATTGTAAGCTATTTTTTTTTTCGTTTCATATAAATTTTCTAAATCTTTCGCAACTTGAAAGCAATGGCGGTCGATGATTTATTGAAATATTTATAATTATTTGGAAAGTTTATGGATAACTTTTGAATGCAAATATAAAGCGCGGTGATGCCACTTTCGTACACTGATTAAATCATATGTCTCACAGTAATAGAACAGCAGATAGGACGAATTTTATGAGTCCATATCAGTTTGTGCCGTAAAGTACACAAGAAAATTCTTCTGCTGTCGGTGTTCAAAAGAACACAAAAAGACCCAAGGGGTTGGGAGACAGTTTACGGCCATCTATATGAAATAAAGAGATTTAAATATATTTATGGGTACTGATTTAAATATTACCTGTCCAGAATGGTATTCGGCGCTGAAGAGGCAGTCCGCCCCGCATTTCTCGGCCAGCTTGCCACCGCTGCTCAGGTACTTGTTATTGCACGTGTGCAACGCATACTTGCCACCCTCGTCCTGGCGGAACTCCAGCGTGAACAAAGTGTCCTCGCCCCATGGCACGTTGGCGTCCACGTGGATCTCATCCAGCGACTCCGACAGGTGAGCGAATCGCTTGCGGCCCACTGAGCGGAGGTTCACCTGGGAAATTAATATTATGTAATCAATATATTTTTTAAAGTTGCAGAAGAAATGAATAAGTACTGAGATATCAAAAGAACTGAAAAATGCTAATTCTTATTCAGATTGAACAATTACGTAATATCCCATGCACTGTTTTCCGAAAGACAAAAGTTGCGAGCATATTTTACGAATGAACTCCTTGGGTGAAATAATATAAAGATCAAGCAATGATTGTCAGGATAAAGATGATTGTTTTGGCATTCCATCTGTCCATTATCAACACTGATAACAAACAGGCTAAGGCAAAATCAAGAAAAACCGGCAATACTAGAGATTATTGTTCATTCATGGCTACTAGTAGTAACTGGTTTGAGTTTTCCCGATAAAGAGTCAGAATCAATTTGTGTAATGAGGGTTATCCAATTAGAAAAGCAATATTACTGTAACCGCAGCTTTCGGAATGTATTAGTTTACTGTTTTTTTCACATGCCAGTTAATGAGCTAAGAAGCATGAAGCCAATTTCAAAATATGTAGTGGTGGTAATTCGATCGGCTACTGGATTATTACTTCCTTCAAATCGTGTGATGATGGTTGTTCATTTAGCAAGATTGTAGATGCAAGCAAGTAGACCTCGCGTCTAAAAAATAATGTTGCCAATTTTATCTTATTTAATAAAATTTCCTCTGAAATCATAAGATTTGTAAGTGGGTACTTAAATACATACCTACTTAATTATAAGCCATATATTTTATGTGTTTTTTTTTAAATAACAAAATATACAATTTGTCCAAAGAAACGTCACTATCTCAATGATTTTTTTTGTCAAGATATGTACCATAATATTGAAAAATGCGAATAAAGAAATTCCAAATTAACACCACCATTTCAAATTTGAAAAAATGATCATTACTGAACCATTAAAGCGGCCACCATATTGTAACGGAAATAATAAATAACAAACTTACAGACAGACGAAATGCATAATAGTAAAATAGACGCAGAAATACCAAGTAAGAAATAGTGGCAACTCTTGGATTATTACAATAAATTAGTACAAGTGCATTCTAAAGAGTCGGTTTCAAATAGTTTAATGATAGTAATCTTCACCTGTGGCCTGGCCGCAAGGTGGACGTGCCAGAACTCGGCGTCTCCCGGGGCCTTGGCGGTGCAGGTCAGCTTGTCGGAGCTGGAACCCAGGAAGTAGCCCCTGGTGACGTTCTTGAGGGCCCAGCGACCGGTACCGTCTTCAGCGACACTGGAACAAATTGAAAAAACAGAGATCAGAATAAGAAGTGGAACTAGGTTTTAATGTTAGGACGATCAAAAATCGACCCCTTTAAAGTCTGTTACTTCTTCCAGACAGAAGGTCTTTTTGTAGTTATGCCGTCTCCTAGTACCCTTTCATATAATAGATTGCCTGCCATTGGGACAATCATCACCCTGTAGACTGCAGTCCAGAATAACTCAGCGAAACTGAATTTTTTATAAGTAACTTTAATTTGAAAGCATCTTTGTCAATCTTCCCATGGATTTTAATTTAGTTGCTTGTCACTTCTGACGATAAACATATTGTTGGAGTTTTCTTGTTTTTAAAATTTAGTACAAAAATCGCCGACAAATCGATAATAATAAAGTGAAATCTGAGTTTTAAAATGTGGCAGGACTTGGCAATATTATGTAATTTGTTAAAATCAATAATTTAAAATCTTTGATAGTACTGATGATTCAATATTAAATGGGACTTTGGTAGGGAGTCAAAGAATGAACTGTTTTAAAAAATATTCCTACTTGAGGAATGGGGGCACTAATTTTTTCAATTCGATTTTTATCCTTCCAGACATTGCAGATCAATTGCCGAAATTTCTAACCCAAGTAATCTACCCTCATTCTTAACCAGGCCTTTCACAGATTTCTCTGACACCTGTCTTCCAAGACAACTTGTTTGCGTGGGCACATCTCGTCATATATCATAGCTTATTTGCGTATGTTCATTGAGCTAAAAGAAAAAAAAGAAAAGTTTATCAGACCTAGCGATTAAAATATCGATCAATTAGAATACAAACTTTCACGCTATGGAGCACTTAATTCTTGTAACTGTTGTTTGATTTGCAAGTTCAAGGTGAAACCGCCGCCTCACTTTATTGAAATAGTCAATAATATGACAGATACCGGTTTGTGATTATTCAATTAAGATAAATATATAACGAAGGAGTTGAACTGAATCGATTTAAAAAAATATTGGCGTCATTTATTTCACATCGTTCGCACGTATTTAAATTATGTGGGACTGCAGTGAACTGCGGGGAAATGCAATTGTTGACGGCAAAAAATTGCATACTATGCAAAACCTGAGAACATTCATGGAAGATAAATTCACAAGAAGAAAGGTGTTTCTTTTCACGCAGTGATTTGATAGCAATTTCTCGGCTTAAAATATTTGAGTCGATTCTCTGGTACCATAAACTTTACAATGAGTTCTCACGTCTCAGATTTTTGATTTGAGGTTACCTACACACTCGTATATATATTCATTATTTTATTTACGTTCTGCTTACATGTCTTTGTAATAAACAACATTTAATGATCTTCATATCCAGTTACTTAGAAGTTTAGAGTCCAAATACCGTATTGTGATTTTATACAGAAAACACCAAAAACGAAATCATAAACGCGTCATTTTACTTGCTTGAAGCAAGTAAAAAACTGTTAGACAATATCTCAGAGCTATAATTTGACGCTAGGCCGACTTTTATTCACATTAATCATAGACAAGTACAAAGAAAAATGAACAATTCATAAAATTTTCAATTTTTTGAAGAAAACTTCTTCGGAAAGGTTTTCACTTTGTGATGGCATTATTATACGTTTGATCCTGAAGAAGTGAACATTGTTCACGAAACATGTTGATTGTGTACAAATAAAGTGATGTAAACAAAGTTATTTGTCTTTTTATTAAAATTCTAATTTGTTTCGAATTTGGTTTGTATAGATAAAAGTATCTTTTTTTTTTTTATTGTGAATACCTCACAAGAGTCCCAACTGCTCCCGTCTGGAGCCAGTGAGACTATGGCATCCCCAATCGGGGGATGTTGTGAGGCTGAAGGTAAGTGGGGAAGGGAAAGAGGAAGGTGGGGAAGTACCTGGCTATTCAGATCTAGTCACTAAACACGGCTAAAGCCATTTGGAGCAACGTTTCAATTCTGAATGGTGGTCTTACACCAGGGCGATACTGGTAGTATCTTCCACTCTGGAACGTGCCGCAAATATACTATATATTATTTTAATTAATTAATTGTGAAATAACACAAATTAATGAAATAAAATATATTTGCGCACGCCGGGTTCGAACCCGCGACCTTCGGAATGGCAGTCCAATGCTTTACCACTGGACTACGCCGGCCGTCAAATCTATACAAGTAAAGCAAATTCGAAACAAATGATGTTGATTTAGTATAATAATAATTGTATAGTGTAGAATGTGGAATGTGAGAAAAATCGGAGAATAAGAGTGGAGACAATTGTGAATGTTCCATAATGCAGCTGAATTTGGATGGATAAGAACGAACTGGACAAATTTTTTGGAAAAATTTGGTGCAACAATTCAGCCGAACCGACTCGCCAGCAAATTCATTGCCGCGTCAGTAAAATGAATAAATACCAAGGCGTGTTTAGAGGTTTTAAACAAATGGAGAATCGTGTCCATAAATAATAAATGTGCAGAAGAAGGTAACAAATCGAATATACAAACCACAACAAGAGAAATTCTGTAATATAAATATGTCTATCTACGTCAAACAGAATAAATTTCTCATTTACATAAAACGCGGAGAATATTATGATTCACTGATGGAAATAACTATTAATACGTAACGTTTAATGTTGAATCGAAGAAAGAACAATGCTCCCTGGTTCCCGCAGATATATGCACAATGCACTTCTCAGCGGTTCCCGTGGATATATTACTTTTCGCTCTAAGCAGTAACAGATTAGAAGATAATAAATATAATTGAAACGTTTCAAGCCGGGGTTCTTGATACAAACTGACATTTCATACGCAACAATGTCGTGTTAATTTATATACTTCATAATGATCGTGAAGGTTTAGAGAATTTCAAGTAGCAAGTTTGTAACTTTCATGACTTTCGTCACGTCATTCGAAAATAAATCATATTGTTGCATAGTCGGTTCTTTCTTGGGGTTATTTTTCATAAGAAAATGTGTTTCTGCCAAAGACCAAAGAAAGGATATTATGTATGAACAAAGCTAATCCTTCGTTCCATTTCCAACATCTGGTGTCAAGTAGGGTCCGCATGTATTATTGTCTGTCGGCTTGGACGCATATGATAATTTTGATGAAAACAGAGGAAGTCATAAAAATTACTAATTTCGGTTGTTGTGTATGAACTGCGTAGGGTTTGGAATCCGCAATCCCGCGGGATTTCAGCAATATTTGATCCTGCGCATTTGCGGGATTGCGGGGTTTGGAATTGTGACAGGACTCTCCATAGTATATATATTTTTATTGGTGACCGGATAAATCATCACAATGATAATTCATCACATCTTTAAAAAGTTATATAAAGTCATGGAAAGTGATGAAACAAAAACTTTATTAACTGGGTTAAGTAGATTAGATTAGGTTAAGTTAGGTTAGGTTCAAAAAAAAATTTTCATCGTTTCTAATGACGAAATAAAATGTGTTGAATTGTCACTGTGTTGAGTTATCATGGAACCATTTTTATTATGTTTATTACATAATACTGTTTATTATATTAGATTTTCAAAGGTTTTATAATATTACTAGTACCAAAAATGATCTCAAAATGATAATATCTCAAATGACTAGAGAATCCCGTCATTGATAGTTATGTTATTTTAACATATTTCAAGAGTTTTTTCTTTTTTTATCAAATTCTTATTATGTTACCCTTTCAATATATTTTTATAATATTACTAGTACAAAAGGTGAATTTCTTATTGTGTTACATTTTTAATGTATTGTTATAATGTACTAAATCAAAGATAATTGATACAAAATAATAACAAAAAACACAAAATGTTGGCACTATTTAAATTTAATACCCCTTCATAAAAATCCCGCAAATTCTATCCCAAAATCCCGCGGGATTTGGTAAGGGTGCGGGATTTGCAAACCCAAGTCCCGTGTAACTCTGGTTCAATAAATACTGGAACTCGGATTTGTTTTGTATTTAAGTGTCATTTTCAAAATTGGAACTGAAAGTTCAGGCAAGCGATTAAGTAGATAGATACCTACCTACAATTATAACAATCATATTTGAAAAAAAATTATTTTGATTGTGTTTTTCGAAATTGGAATATAATTATTAAAATTAAAATAAAATATATAATCATGTGTTTATCTAAAAAGTCCAAGAACATTTCTTTGATGGGCGGACATAACAGTATAACTGCATTTTTGACCATTTAACGATTTATATCAGAAAATGTGTCTTGTGTATGCCGGCATCAATGGTATTACCAGTATAGTTACACCAGTACTCAAAACATATTATATTTTGAGTACTGGTGTAACTATACTGTTTACCATTGATGCCGGCATACACAAGACACATTTTCTCATATAAATCGTTAAATGGTCAAAAATGCAGTTATACTGTTATGTCCACCCATCAAAGATTTATTATTAGCTGCCAATACCAACACAACTCGTTACTCTGTCTAGGGGCTAATTGCAACTATTTACATTTAATAATTTATTTATTTGAAAATATATTATCATTAGTTATGGTTAGGTTGTGTAGAATCTTCTGTGGATGGATGAAGAAATATTGTAGTTAATGTCGTGTTGTGATAGAATTGAATATAAATAAAATGTCATAACAAATGCATTTAAATTATATCATCTTGAGTTGCGAGTTGCAATGTGGAATAGGTAAATGTCGGTAAAGTTCCACGCATACTTAAATCATTGCACACAACCTATAATTTATGGAAATATACGTAGTTTTTATTCAATTTTAACAACTTCTCAGCCGTAAATTAAATATATTTTTTAAAGCAACAAGTAATAAACTGAAAGCATTAATTAGATTAACACGAAAGCAAGAAGTACTGATCATAGCTATACAATTAGAGGCGCTTTTTTCTGCTAATATCTTGTCGAAACGTATTTCGCTATTAGAACGCGACAAGTGATGCGCGTAGACTTCGTAGATTCGCTAGTTTTTATTTTTGGAGAGTTGGAGGTAAAAAAGTAGAACCTACTTTTTGGCTTCATGTCTCATCTCAATATAAAACATCAATGGTATTGATCGAATTTCTCACAAACCGCAAACCTTTTTTTAGAAATTGCTCCGCAGATACTTTCTTTCTAATAAATTTCGTTTTGATAAACTATCGCGATTATTTTTTTGGAATCTTTTTATTGTCTAGAATCTTCATTGAAAAAAGCCCATCAGTCCACCAAATTAGAATGGCCATTGCAATTTATTAACACTCTTTTAAATTTATTAAAAATATTGATACATTTGGTATTTACATGAATTTAAAGTTCATTTCTTAGAAGCGACTAGGTAAATACAAATAAGGAGAAAAAAAATTATGCTTTAAACATCTACCCCGGAGATGAACACTGCAAGACTACCTGCATTTGATTGAACAAAGAAGAAGCACAACACTCAATCTCAACACCCTAAAAACACCAATCAAATACAATCACTTCATTCATCATTTTAAAAGACACGATTTAACCACGCAGTTATACTTACGTAATATGATAAAACTAATAAAAAGCATTCATCTCTCAACAGCCTAATAATATAAAACAGCCCCATAAAATACCGATCCAACGGCATCTTTATTCAAATTTTATCGATGAAGCCATGAAAGCATAGTTTACACGGCGGGAGTCAAAGAACAACCATAAAAATCCCATCACGAATAGTAATGGTATGGACATTAAATAAATTAGTGGCTTCTTCAAATATTTATCAACGGTACATTATGGCTTACAGATTTAGGATGGGTTGTTTCACAGAATTTGAACAGTTTATTAAATTTCAAAGTTTATTTTCAAGTTCTGTGAAGGTGCTATTCGTGTTCTGTTATATCATTATTGGCCAATTGTTTCACCAAACTCAAAAAATAACAGAACTTGTTTAGAACTTTCACCGGACTTGAAAATCACCTTTTGAAATTTGATGAATTGTTCAAATTCTGTGAGACAACCCGTCCTAAGGATTAGGTATAAATTTATTTGAAAAGCTACTAGATTTACTAACCAGCTTTGCGTGAATTTCATCATAGTTTCTCTTTCGAAGTTTTTTTTTTTAATACTTAATAGAACAAACAATATGGCGTCTAATCTAATTTTTGTAACAAGCGAGTTCCATAGCTCGAAATAGAAATGACATATTAGCTAAAACCTAACCTAGAGGTTGGGTTAGGTTAGGTTAGAAATAATATGTGTGCAAATTTCGTCGAACAGTTTAAAGTTCACGAGATTGTAATGGTTAATAAATTAAATTTTCCGTTGCTAAATTACGATTTTAAATGGATAACGAATTACATATTTTATTTTTAAATGGAATTTATTTTACAGATTCCTGATCGTAATCATGCTTCATTACAGCCATTCCACGACCTTTACTAATGATCAGCAGGGGTCAAATATATATCTCCCTTCTACCCCTTTGATAAAACCCCATCGAAATTTAAATTCGATTTGCATTTCAAGTGCTAAACACTAACGTCATTTTCAAGTGGCTGATTTGTGTGACTTCCGAAACGGGTGGCCAATGTCATTAATCACAATTCAGGGGTCATTCGTGAAAAGAAATACATGATTTAAAATGTTTATTTAATATTTAACCCACTGGGCATTTTTAGGAGATATTCTTCACAGACAACAAACACCAGTAGAATGTTTTTGGGAGAAATGTATCCTTCATCAACACATCGATATGAGCCTTTCGATTTCTTTCTTTTTAACCCATTTTCGGCAATCAAGGATTAAAAAAAACTTTTGGAGCTGGTTCTACACTTCAAAAAATTTTAAGATATTTATATTAAAACAGTTAAATATCAACTCCCTAGCAACCGATTTTTCTGAAAATTGAACAAAAAATCCATCTTCGGATTCGATTCCAAATGTGATGCAGATCCACCAGTTTCGTGATTGTGCTACTAATTTCCGGTCACTGTGTATATTTGTTTGAAAATAAATTGGAAATTTGCGCTTGTTGAAACGCAAGAAAAAAAAATATAACCGTCACGGGACTCGTAGCAAAAATGTGAAACATCAAAATCGATTTTGTTGAAGGAAGTGAAAATGAAAGTAAACAAGTCTTTAATTTTTGAAAATAAAACCTTTTTTTTTAAATATGCACACATAAATACATTGCAAAATCAATAATTCATCATAATTTCGAATAATAGATCCATTGCGAATTTCAGTGAGCATATAAGCAAATTTACCGCACAGAGTTTTGGCGGCCGGGCGGAAATAGCCGACAAGTCAAGAGGCTGGCCGAATGAAGCGTCGTTCCTTGCAAGAGTGTCATCCGTCTTGCCACGCTTGCTACGCAAGAGTCGGTTTTACACCCCATGGCGAGCCATAATTACGCATCAAAAATTGAATGCATTGAAGCGAAAAATTACCTTACCCGGAATAGGTACAGGAATCAATTCATTATAAATTTAATGAGAAGTTTGATAAAAGTGTCACCTGACAACGTGCTCCAGTGTTACCAGATAGCAAACAGGAACAACTGGAGCATTCATACCTAACCTTCACGCACTGTTTACCCTACCGCAATACGCGTGACAGTCATATTACAAGAATGCATTCAAAGCATATGTCTCATTTGCATTGGTTTAGCGCTAACTTGCCGGCCGAGGCCCCGGGCAAAGCCTTACCGGACTAGTTAGTGTTTAATCTCATACAAGATGCACTTCTTCTTCTTCTTTCGTATGGTGGGGGGTCAGAGGGGGACATCTAGATCTGCGAGCCATTTTAGGGCCTCAGGCGTCGCCATGTGGACCTCATCAATCCCGCCGGGGAATGAATGGAGCGGGCATTCGTTGACCACATGTTCGGTAGTCTGCACCGCACCACATTCACACATCGCCGACTCTTTAAGGCCCCATCTGTGCATCATGTGGGCACAGCGGCTATGGGAGCACCTTAACCTATTGATGGCGGACCAGGTTTTGCGAGGCAGTGAGAACCCAGGCTGTCTCTCGGTGGGGTCCTGTATGAGATGGGCATTTCCCACGTTGGCCGTTTGCCACTCAAGTTTCCACCTATCTTCTGGGGTGAGAGGTAGTCGGAGGAGCCTCTCTCCTTCCGCCCAGAAGGGCTTTCGGGACTTCAAGCGGCATGCCCAAGATGCACTAAAAATGTCCCATACAAAAACGTAAAATGTCCCAACTATATTTCTTGATTTGAGACGAGACAGTACCCTAAAATAAAGCCAGAATCTTAACGACGTACGTAAAGCAGTCGTGCACACAAATATGTGACGCTCGGCCCTGGTATATTGGACAGACCTACTGTTGAATTTGCCCTACCAAACATCTAAAATAAAACAGGCATCTTCGCCATAAGTGACGAAGTCGTGTAAAATCAATATACGAAGCGCGGCCCGGCGTAATGGACGGACCCACGGTCAGGGACCGCGGAAGTACTCTATGACGGGGGGGGCAAACTTGTTTAGTCACCCTCTTCCTTCAGTCTCCTCTCCAGTCAATCAACTAGTTATAAATAAGACAAAACGGAGATGACTAGGTCAAACAAATAACTGGTTCAGTGAATAAAAAACTTTTTTTTTAAATATTGCTTTATTGTATTCATTGAACGATACCAAAAACGTTGCGTCTCTCAGCCGTCTTTGAAGCAAATCCCCTTATAATTTCATTTAAATCTAAACTAAATGTTAAAAAAAGTCCTCTTATTTAAATAATCAAAGCTCTAATGCCATCTCTTGACAATTTTTCTGGTATACAACAAACACTTTTTCATTTATGAAAAAAAGCACTGTGAAGGATACAGATAATCTTTACCAGCACAGATAATCCTTCTTTACACAGGTAGTAAATTCGGAGGGGGCGCGGCCCCCCCTCATTTGATTTTAGGGGGGCATTTGGCCCCCTCTGCCCCCCACTTCCGCGGTCGCTGCCCACGGTCGACTTTGCTCTAGCAGGCCAAGAAAATCTCGGGAAGATATTTACTAAGGGCCGTCTGTTTCAACAGAATGCTAAATCGTGAGCTAAGTTAAAAATTTAACTGTCAGTTAAAGTAACAAGGATGTTAAATCGGACCGCGCGCTGTTTCAAGTGCCTTTATGCAAAAGTAACAGTTACTAGTGTGGCCAGTCTAAAAAGCAGAATATTCCTCGAAATTACGTGGAAAAACGCACGGCATTATTTTTTGGTACGGCCACACCGAAGATTAATTCTAGATGATTTCTGGTTAAGTGACTGTCAAAATACAGATGTTTGTTGTGCGTCATTATAACCTCTTCTGACTTCTTGTTTGTTATTGTGTTCGAATTTTTTATTTCAGAATTTAATTTTTACTTACATGATGAAGATCGATTTATAGTTTTAGGAATAATTTCTTGGGAATATTGGAGGGGCTAGTTTCTTTTGATTAATAATTCCAACCAAACTTTGTAAAAAAAGTTATATATTTATTACATAGTTTCTTTTCAATTATAATATGTATATTGAAACATTATATACAGGGTTTAATATAATAATAAGTTTTATACCAAAGTTTATGAAAAAAGATATACTTTTATTACATTGTTTTGTTCCTAGAAAAATATTTCTGTGGGTATTTAAAAATAAATGACGACCTGTTATAATATATATACGATATTACACGGAAAAAATATAATTTACTTTCCAGTAGTCGTAATATCTCCCTCAATTTGATCTGTCATAAATTTTGCAAGCTCTTTCGACATGCGATACCGTGCCAAAAATTCGGAATCATTCCAATGACCATATTATTAACACGGGGTCGAAATGTTTTTGGCTTTCGCTGTAAAACATATTGCATGACGAATCCATCTTCACTACTGTCATCTTCGATAATATTAATCATGATTAATAATCGTTTCGTAACAACACTTAACAGAAGAACCTTACGTATAGAACTGTCAAATATGTCAAAATGGCGGAGTAACTCGAGAATCGCGAATAACTCGCGAGTAACTCTCGGATTTCGGGAAGTTAAAACAAAAGTTAAAAGTGACGTAAAACCAGGAGTTAAATTGATTGAAAAACGCATTTTGGTGAAATTTAACTTTAGCATTCACTTTTATTCTTACTTTTACTATAGCTAGCGTTGAAACAGACGGCCCTAAATTAGCTAGAAATGCGACAGTATTAGAAATTTTATGAACACGTGTTCCGACATTCTAATAAAATATTCGTGTTTTACCGACAGTTTGTTAGGAAACCTGTAAATTACTTCGTTAAAGGCCAGCAGTCCCGGTTTTAATAAATTAGCAATATTTTATATCAGTAAGGTTTCTCCGTGCAACATTACTTTTATACGATATTTTTGTATTAGAGCCGTGAGGTTGTGAGGTAGTGAGGTGAGCCGCATAGCAGGGTAAACTATAATATATGGGATATTTGTAGTGCATCTTTAATGAGGGACCTCATACAAAATGTATTACTTTTGTAGTACTGAAGTCTTAAAACAATACCATTCACATGTTGAGAAGGGATGTTGACGGGTGTTGAGGGGTGGTGGTAAATGAGGAGAGGGAAGCCACAAATACCAAGTCATAATAATTATTACAAAACACAGATGTCAGCATTTTTTCGCGCCCCCAGGCACTGGCCTAGCTTACCTGGCGGTTGATACGCCACTGATCACACATCATAGCAACACCGCACGCTGTTAGCAATATAATTCTGGTATATATTAGATTCCATTTCAGTGCACAATCATCACCTGCCATTTTACGCCTGGGTGCTTCAAAAGCAACAAAAAAGGCGGTTTTTGTAATGCTAAACACGGAATATCCAATTCGATTATGAGTCATGATATTTTCACGGAACGCTGCAGAATATAACAGCTGTCTTGATAAAACCAAGAAAGAACGAAGTTTTATAATACATTTTACATTTTATATTCGTAATAAAAATGAATTAATATTGCCAAAACGGCCCAATTTGAAGTGTCGTGTGAGGCCAAAAGGTTGTGCATCACATGACGTTGCATAGTTGCCAATCTCGCCCGTGATGTCTTCTCGGGCGGTATCTATGACGTCAGAGCGGAGCGTTTAGAGTTGTTGATTATTTAATTTCAAGATCGATTTAATTCATCGTATGAATAGGCATACACAATTTGGGAGGCGGGTATGGGTACCGCCGCCACGGGAACCATCTATTGGATAACCAACGCCTCAGTCTTAGGTCACCCCAAGTGGTTCGCTACGTTTGGTGACTTAGCAGGGGTTCTAGGTTCGGATATGTCAGCCCACCAACTGCGCGGCAGGCTAGATAGCGGGAGACCTTTTGACATCTCCAGCATGTCTCCCAGAACATCGCCTTGCACTGCAGTGGGAGGGATGGATTCCAACGTCCCGTCACTCCTGGATACACTGACCTACAGATTCCTACTCACATCTCATGCCTTTTCCTTTCCAGAACTTACTCCCTTTTCCTCCCTAAAAATACCCTCCACACAGCATTCCCAAAGATGAAAGGCCCTGGCGAGCTGAAGTTAAAAAAATATTTCAGAGTAATAAGATTTTTCATTGGAATTCCTAAATAATAATAATAATTATTGGAATTATATTCGAAGTTAATTTAAAACCAAACAACGAATGTGTTAAAACGTCACGCGGTAGAAAATATAAAGTACATGTTGTAATCATCGATTTATGGTCGATTAATCCGAAGATAAGTACTATCAGAATTTTACAATTTGTTGCATCTAAGTCAAATTATAAATAGATGCGATTATCAGGGAAAACATGGCAGATAAATTTTGTTAACGTGAAAATAATCTCTAGATTCTAAAATTCACTCCAACAATTATTTGTTTCTAACATTCTCTTTGTAGGTAGCCCAAATTATGGTGACAATCGATTGTAACGGCAATTTGTGGTGTCAATAATAGATCAATGACTTTTTGTTGAACCTTTGGAACGAAACGAAATGTACACTTTTCTCATTGTTTTTACGCTTCGCTAAAATTTATTCATTCAAAATAAGAAAGACTTTTTAAAATGCTAATTGTTTCAAAAGACCCAATAGAATGAAATAAAAATAGAAATGAAAACGATAATATTATATAAATTTCTAGACAAAATAAGGGTAACGTTCGAAATGCCAGTTTCAAAACAGAAAGAGTTACAGCAGACTCAAAAATAATGAACTGCTCTTCCCCAATCAACATTCCACTAATTATGGATACTATCCATCAATGTATAGAATGTGTAGACAGGTCAACTCAAGTCAAGATCTTGATTTTTGTCTAAACGATATTTGTCTGTATCTAAGCAAGTCAAGAAATGATATTATTATTGTTATTACTTCTAGCGAGGTCTTGACTTGACCTGTCAATTCGATTTCATTATGTTTCCGTCATTTGTCTTCGCTTAATCCATATACCAACCATGGAACCATGATTTATAATTTACATTGTTCTTCTATTTC